>NC_143251.1:129813181-130113636 GCF_984573655.1 Nuphar pumila
TCCTGGTGCGATCGCCAGTGCTAAAATTGGCCATGCTGTACTCGCAACGAACCTGTATGAAAAATGGAAAATCAAATTTGAAAAAAAGGATGCAAGATACAAAACCAAATCAAATTCACGAAAAACAAAACATATTCAAACTCGAGTTTAGAAGGAAACACAGTAAACCATGTAACAAGAAGCTGATCCTAATCAACATAAAAAAAAAAATTCAAAATAACAAAAAAATGCCAACCTCTCTCGGCCCATAAACAGCTGCTATTACTTTGGTGTTGCCCATCTCAAAAGCAGCAGAACTGGGGGGAAAACCCATTAAAGAATTATTAACCAACAAAAAACGAATTTCTTTCAGGTTAACCCTTAGTTTCAGTTGCGAATTTAGCATTATTCTCTATGAAAAAGAACATATACTAACTTTGAAAAAAAGGTTCAAGAAAACAAAAAAGTTTAATCATTCAAAAAAATCAATGAAAAAATGAAGATGGTACCCGTCAGCTTTTGCTACAACACCAATCTCTGTACGAATCTGCCTCATCTGAAATTTGACTGAAACTCATTGCAAAAACGCTATGAGAGAGAGAGAGGGTATTTAATCCTTACCTCCATCGGACGGCGACCATCCAAATGCAGCCCTTCTGGACTAACATATTCCATCTCTCCAGTGGAGGGGCCAGGAATCTCAACTAGGGTGGCAACTAAGGGTGGCAATCGTGTCGGGTTGGCGGGTCGGCAGGTCAGCATACTTCAACCCGAACCCGACCCGTTTATTAAACGGGTAGACTGTGGCAAACACGAACCCGGCCTGTTTAATAAACGGGTAACCCAACATGACCCGCCAACCCATTTAATAAATGGGTTGGGTCGGGTAAACGGGTTCTCAGGTTGGCGGGTCGGGTTGGCGGGTCGGGTTGGCGGATTGGCATACCCCTAACACAAATCCGACCCGTTTAATAAACGGGTTAGGCGGGTCAACCCGTTTATTAAGCAGGTTCATTTTTTCCAAACCCAAACCTGCCTAAGAGGCGGGTTGGCGGGTGGTGTCAGGTTTTGCCACCCCTAGTGGCAACACATGCATGGTGAAAAGGAAAATAATTACTAATAAACTATATTAACAACAATTTTTCAAAAAAATCAAATAATTATTCTAAAGGGTTAACGTGCATTTGTATAATAACATAGTTAAATGAAACCTATTTGATTATTTCTCTAATCAAATCATTAACCAAACAAAGTTTATCAAAATTCTCCTAAAAAGGTCATATACTAATGATTACTAACAAATATTTAAGAAATGAATTAAGAATTTGAATCAATTCAAATATTCAAGATATGTAAAGGGAAAAAAATGAAGTTTGTAAACATACCAATGAAGTTAATGACGAGCCGCTTTGATATAGTCTACTAGAGCTTTTTGATCAAGTATGAAATATCAATCCAATGTCTACATTGCAAAAATTTTTACACTGTCAAACTACCTCCATAAAATACATATATATCGGATACTAACACAAATAAGGAATAAACACAAAAGACCCTAAAATCATAACAGAAATCAACGATGGAACCATGATTATTGCTACTTAAAAAATACAAACTCACAAAGAAACCCCCAAGCCCAATAGAAATCAAACATATAATCATGATTATCACTAATTGAAATGATAATTGAAAGAGAGAGAGAGAAACATGAAAAGCCCCTAAAGCCCTAATTAGACATTCATGTCATTTGAAATGATGCAAATAAAAAACCTAAATCCTAACAAAAATCATACATCTCATTTATCCTAGTTGATTAAAAAAAACCCTAATACTCTAAGTTCTAAGCAAAATCAAGTATTCATTATTCATGGATTCATGGTTAATGCTAATTGAAAAAGAAAAACACATAAAACCCTAAAACTATAATTCAACATTCATGTCGTTTTAAGAGATACTAAATCAAAACCCCAATTCTTAGAAACCCCTAAAATTCTAACTAAAATCAAGCACGTAGAATCACATTTAATGTTGATTTAAAAAAAAATACAGAAATATCTAATTAAATATTCATCCCATTTAAGAAAACCAAAATAAAAAATCTAAATGCTAATTGAAAAAAAAACATTAAAAAACCCTAAAGCATAATTAAATATTCATGCTATTTAGAAAAACTAAATAAAAACCTCAATCCTAGCAAACATCACTCATATATAGGCTATTAAAAAATGAAAACAAAACCCCTAAAATTCTAACCAAAACCAAGCATGTGAAATCATGTTTAATGTTGATTGAAAAACATACAGACATAGAAATACCTAATTAAATATTCATCTCATTTAAAAAACCAAAATAAAAAATCTAAATGCTAATTGAAGAAAACACAAAAAAAAACCTAAAACATAATTAAATGTCCATGCTAAATAAATAAACTAAATAAAAAACCTTAATCATAACAAACATCATTCGTATATAGGCTAATTAAAAAAAAAACTAAATTTCTAACTAAATCTATCATGTGGAATCATGTTTAATGTTGATTGAAAAAAACACACTTGGAAAGACCCAATTAAATATTGATCTAATTTAATAAACCAAAATCAAATAACTAAATGTTATGGGAAAAAAGAACACAAAAAACCCTAAAACCTGATTAAAGATTCATGCTATTTATAAAAAAAGAAGTAAATAAAAAACCTAAACTCTAAATCCTAACAAACATCATATATATATATATATATATATATATATATATAAGAAAACACTTAGGCCAGCCGTGTCAGATTGGATATCCTGTAGAAATCATAGCTCCAACCTGACCCAAACTTTAATTAGATCAGGTTCTTGTTGACCCAAATAACATTTAGGGTAGGCAATTTTATGCCTATACCTGGATATCTGGGTTCGAATCGGTCGAATATCCAAGACAAATTTCATCCATTGACAACATTGCTTGACTCAACAGAATTCTTGTGCAAAATAATCAGTTAGTTGGCAAGCAAAAACCTTGCCTATTTGAGATTGATGTGCAGTTATACGTGACAATACATACAATTTTTATTGAAAGATGTCTAGTGCACTAAAATAGCATTGTTAATTGAGAGTAGATCCAGGGTGACATTGCTAATGTCAAACTCAGCCAGAATGCAACATGCATCCTGGCTGGATCAAAACAAAAAAAAAGGTTAGTTAACGGGGCACCCCACCCCACCCCACCCCACCCCACCTTTTGCTGAAGCTGAGTTCAAGTTTTTGTGGGACCCAATCAGGACACGTGTTGTGTTTCTGGCTACATTTGAGATTAGCAATTGCAGTGTTTCATGTGGACCCCACTTAGAGACGACCTTGTAGTTAACCCAAGTGGACTTGTAGTTAACCCAAGTGGACAATGAAAAGGGCACAATAAGAACCACATTGACTCTTTTTGAATTGTCATGCTTGTGGTTAGTTTCTCTTTGGATGACATGAAAAGTCTTCTGTGGCTGCACCACTCAAATCCTAAAAACAAGGTGGAAGATGACCAGCCCCAAACGTGCCTACATGATGCATGTAGCTAAGATCGACCTTTCTTTTACAAAATAAACAACCATACTTTATAAAGGTAAAAGATTCCCTCAGAAAACTAGGCTTATGCAATCTTTCTAGTCTCTCTCTCTCTATACAGGTGGTATCCCATATATATATATATATATATATATATATATATATATATATATATATATATATATATATATATATATATACTTCAGTTTCAGCATGGTTTGTTTGCTAAGATTACACCTTGTATCATCTTTTTTCAATATAAAATAAGATTTTTTGATTTAACATTTTGGTCCATCGTTGGGTTATTGATTTTTTAAGCTATTGAAAAATTAACAAACGCGTTGCAAAAGTATGACAGCAAACTTACTTTCTACTAAAGAAACCATGTACATCATATATATATATATAAAAGGTTATATTTAAAAAAAATGAAAACAAGAAAAAAAACTAGTGTTTTCTATTAGATTGCATATACAGACTACTTGCTAAGAAATGATTAGTTGCGGAAAACACTCCACGTGGGGAGGGGATGTTGTTGCCCGTGGTTGGCCAAAGGTTGTCCTTATGTTTATAGGCAATACTATAGAGTTTCCATGCATGATGTGCTTGTGCTTGGGATCGGGACCTCCTGGCCGGCACTTAAGAGGCGTTTGATTGCCTTTGTTCGGGAATATGAAGGTGAGATCCCTGGATTAGAGATACCCGTATCTCTAGCCCTTCCTCCCAATGGGCTAGAGATCAATGCCTCTTTTAAAATGTGAATTTGAAGTGGCAGTGGACTTGGAGAGAAGGTGTTGACCCCTTGATCTCAGGTTCAACTCCTACCCAGGTATGTGGGTGCCTTTAATTGGTGGGCACCGTAAGGGCTTGAGAGGTGGGCTCATTGAGTGATCCAGTTCTCAATGAGAGTTCCTAATTGTCATATATATACACACGTGTAGATTTCAAACGTAGCAAATTTTACTTCAGACACCAATCTAGGTCCCATGAACCAGGAGATCTAAGGCATTCAAAGCCACCAAGGAATTCGTGAAGCATTCTTCTCAGTAAGTTGGGCATGGCCATGCATCATTAATCAGAAGAGAAATTCATGGTCCACGTTTCATGACATATAAAACATTCACCAAACTCGAGTTTGAGCACAGCCTACCTAAATGATTTTCATGACTTTTATCTTAGGGCATGTATGTAACACGTGGTTCTTGGATTTTCTCAAGATCTTGTGAATGCAAATCGCAACTACACCACTTTCTCAAGTTTACTGAAACATGAAGAGGATTGTGACCTCTGTTCTCAGAGGCGAACGCCTCAGTACCTCAGAGGCTAAGCGCAAGCTCAAGGAACCAAGACGTTGTAGGAAGGCATTTGCAGGCTTGAAGTGCATGCTTCGCATGGGTGAAACGTGCACCTCGCATCGAGGTGCACTTTGCTTCTAAGGCATACACATCATGTAAAGCTCATAAAAAAAAATCCAAGGCGTACGCCTCGAGAAGACGAACTCCTTGAGGAAGCTGAGACAGGAGGTCGCCAGATCCCTGACGTAGCCGGCGAAGAAAATCATCCTGATTCGCCAGAAGTTCCGGCCGACAGTGCTCGAAGAAGCGGCCATCGGCTGGAGGTACGCCCAAGCAGCCTGCTTCACCAACCGGTTGCAGATAGAGATCTCTGGGCCGTCGCCGTTGGCGGCTCCATCGCGGGGGCACCGGTCTTTGGCCTTCGGGGATTGGGTCCTTGTTGGCGTCGAATGGAGGAGGTCCTTGAGGCTCGCGTAGGACAGCGGGCGAACGGAGATGAGGCTCCAATCGATGAGTTCCGTGGGCAAGGCTCTACGGTCGTTGCCGATGGAGAAGCTCGAGCTCTGCGGCCGGATCGATACGTTGGTGTCACCAGAATCCATTGCCGATATGGTGTTTCGATGTTGGAGGGGCGTCAAAGGCAAGAGTTTCATCGCCACCATCGTCGAAAATGAGAGATTGAGAGAGGGTGGGGTTTTCTGTATTTGGTAGGGAACATTTTTTCTGGGTATTATCAATGCGTCGAAGATGGCCGGAATCCGGTGACGGGTGGATTCTTTTGAAGAAGCTTAGGTGTGAATTGGGAGAATCTGTTGTATTCCTCTTCTTCTCTTTATCTCTCCCCCCCCCCCCCCCCCCTCTTCTTCTCTGTTAGCGTCGACACCCTCTCATCAGGCACCCTAACCCCCCTTCCTCTTTTGCTGGGTAGTCTTGCTGTCACCAACCACCCCGGCCCGATCTTCCTTTTCCCTTTTCTACTTGCGGCAGAAGTTATCGGCAACAGCATCGTCGACTTTCTTCTTCTCTGATCCCTTCCAGTGCCTCTATTTTATTATTTTTATTAATATTATATATTTTATTATTTTGATCATGAAACTTACCCTTCAATGCCTAAAGGCTTAGGCCTCACTTCATAACATGCTCAACACCTCACTTAGCCTTATCGCATTTAATAACCTCTGACTCTCACTTGAGAATGTTCATCCCTTAAAACGTATAATTCTTGGTCACAAGATCGACCTTATGACCAACAATCGCATCTCTTCTACTTTCTTGGCTGTGATTGTTCATCCCCACGTGTAACCATAGAAAATATGCCCTTCAACTCACATGCACACATACACTGGCCATGCAGAATTTCAAGAATTCCTTCTGGCGATGACAGCAAGAACACTTTGAATGGTCACATTATTAAAAAAAAAAATAAGGGTTAGAAGCAATGTTGTCAGTATCGATATTGGCCCAACGATTCAGGTAAATCGGCCGATAAATTGGCTAAAAATAATAAAAAAATATTTTGTGTCAATCTGACACATGTTAAAATAATATTAAAATAATAACAAATAATTTTAAGCATTTTTTTATATGTATTAAAAAATAGCCGATTCAGGTTAGTATCATATCGATTTTCTGCCGAGGTATCTACCCACAAGCAACAAACATTAGGTAGAAGTCTCATTAGAGCCTACGACTGTGGTAGGACAAATTAATAATTGCTCATATACAAGCAAGCTTGCTTGTGGAAGGACCATATAAATATGTAATAGACTTTTATCCGTCAGAGGATAAAAGTCACAATCATTGAAGATTGGAGGAAGCACACAAAGTAAAATAATGAATCTGGAAATCATATATATTTTTGCGAAGAGCAATAATCTGAGATTTTTGGGCTGATTTTCCTTGGGTTTCTATTCATGAAACCTTGCATGGCAAGGTTAGCTCTGGTGAGAGTTGGCATTGGAGAGTAGGAATTGAGGTCAGGTGCGATGTGATTGCAGACTGATCGGGTGCATCAGCACATTAAAAGTGTGCAATCACATTGCACCTGATCGTATACCACATGGGTATGGGTGAAACTTTGGCAAACCAACCAATCACAGACCTGGACCCGGACCCGACCCCTACCAAACCCTAGAGGGTTAGGGTTTGGTGATAAATAAGAAGGCTCGATTAGAATCCAGGTTGGGCCTGAAGGGTCAGATTAATATATGGAGCCGGGTATGGTTTGTGAAATTTTATACCAGATCCAGGCTCGACCCAAGTTCTAAATAAGATCCATATTTTTTCAATGTAAAAATGATAAAAAATATTATTTTATCAGGTATGATCCTATTCTGATTCAAGTAATCCTTATAGGATACGGGTATTGTTTCTCTTATGGTGGGTCCGATTAAACTTGGGTCCAGACCCAATACCATCATCTCAAAACACCCTAACAGAGGAGTGGGAAATAATTGTTAGATCCAAATGTGTAAGATCTCTGCATACACAAACACAAAGTCAATTGAATGGGTAATTTAATATCTAACATGCCTTTTAAAAAATGTTACCAATTAAACTCTTTAAAATAATTAAATTGTATTGCTTAAATCAATGGCTCAAGTACTCGCAAGGTAGGTTGGCTTCAAGTGGTTTAATTAGAAGGATTAGACACTTGGGTGTAGGTCCCTCTTGCAAGGCTGAAGTTATGTAAAACTATTCTCCACTCCTGCCCCTTCTCAAAATTTTGCTCTTCATCCTTGCCTTCATCTTTGCACGGGTTTTGATTTTGACCTCCATCTTTGTTTCATGTTCTCCTTTCCTGTTTTGGAACAGGGCGAGGCAGGGAGAAGTGTAAGTCCATCCCCACACGGGTTTTGATTTTAACCTTCATCTCCACATCCATCCCCGTTTTATGTCCTCCATCCCCGGTCCAAAGCTGAGCCCCATTTTTCCCAGATCTACTGCCATCCTTATTCTGAAGGAGAAGGGAGAGCACTGGTGGAGTTTTGACCTTAGCTTGCCTTTAAAAAAAACTCTGGGTCCATGACATGACCACCTAGCCTACATCCCTCTTCGTATTGAAAAAAGGTCTCGGTCAATATAACATGTCTCAGCCACAACATAACGACCAAATCATAGCAGTGGTTTCTATCAATTATCCCCCCCCCCCCCCCCCCCAAAAAAAAATTTTTTTTTTTTAACCGATCATGGATTAGGTAAACTGGTAGTAATAATAATATTTCCTAAAGTACTATTTAGGATACGAAATATAAAGTCTCTCTCTAAAAAACATAAAAAAGATTTAGTTTGGAAAACTATTATTTAAGGGCCAACCTTTTGCCCCACATTGTAAGCCTTGATTTTGTAAAATTCTTCACATGACCCATAATTTTTCTGTTAATAGAGACGAGGGGTGCAAATTAGGGATGTCATCGGATCAGTTTTACTCTGACCCAACCCAAACCAAATCTTATAAGGTCCGGGTACGGTGATAAATAATAAGACCTGATTAAGACCAAGCTTCATATTCGAAGGTTAGATTAATACATGGATTAGGGTATAGTTTGTGAAATTTTATACAAGGCCCATGCCTGACTCGAGTTTCAATTAAGACCCACAAATTTTTATTATAATTAAAAATAATAAAAATATTCTCTTATCGGGTCTGGCTCGTATAGTTCTTATCGAGTCCAGGTATGATTTCTCTTATAGTAGACCAGATTAGACTCGAGCTTGGACCCGATACCATACCCGAAAATCGGGCCCAAGTCTGGTTCTACCTGGGTCCGAACCAAACCCAGCTCGTTGACACCCTTAGTGCAAATGGATCGGATCCACTCCAAGGGGGGTTGGCGTAGTAGGGTGGGGCCTTGTTTGCTAGACAGGCAATCAAGATTTGATTCCCATGAGCATCACCCCTCATGTGCAAGCCAATGCATATTATAGGCCCCAGGACAGAGGTTTGTCGGTACGACGATCGTGATATGACAGACTGAGCCAGCGCGATCAGGTCTTTGTGCCGAGTGCGGTTTCTTCGGGTTATAAAAAAAAAAAACATAGGTTGAATCCAAGATGGAGGTTTTGCAAATTTTGGCTGTTTGGGATTCTACCCCATCCTATGTATTTAGCTGTTTAGGATCCGAACATTTGCATCCTTATGTCAACATTATCATCTTACAATAATCTTGTTTTTTTTTTGTTTCGTTGTCCTTAAAATTTCAAAAATACTCAAGTGAGTACTATTCCGTCCATCGGACAAATCCAAAGACGATTTTTGTAATTTGGCTCAGGCATAACAACGCCGTGCGCCTGCAGTCGCATGCGACAAGAGGAAGATACTTATGATTCAGTTAATGAAATACCCAAAAAAGCCCTCCTAACACCCTCCCGATAAACGAGTATACGCGCGATCCCGCAGCATACTTCTTTACTTGACCGAAGCGAGCTCTTGACACTGCCCTAGCTCACTCATACTCGTCATCGGGCTCTAGAAGTGTGGAGCTATAGTATGGTGCTGGATCACCGGATGATAGCCTAGCCATGCTGCTTATGATGCTGGATCACTATTCAGTAACTCATCCATAAACTTTGTGGGAGCAAATTGTTTTTTTAGTGAATATAAAATTTTTTATTTAAATGGTTGATGATGAGGTACCCTTTAAGATGGAATATAAGGAGATGAAAGGAGTCGCTTAGGAGTCCGGATCGAGTGTAATATGATTGTACAAAAATTGTGCACTAAGCACCCAATCGCTCTCCATTATGTCTTGGGCTCCACACCTGACAGGCCCTGTCCCAAGATGAAAGGTGATAGGGTGCTTAATGCACAAATATTTGTATTGCAACTGATCTTTTCAGGTGCCTAAGTGCCATAACCAATCACATAACAGCAATGTATAGGGCCCACAGCTAGAGTGCAAGCCCCACATAAAATACTGTCCTATGATTGGCTGTGTCGAATAGTCATGGCACTCAGCTGCTCTCCGGATCCGTGCTTGTGATCTGCATTTGCATCCATGGTGGACCCTCGTTCGGCCACACCACTTGTATTGCATAGAGAACATCATTTTTTTATTAAACTTGCAGGGTTGAGTGGCCTTTTCTCTATATATTCTTCCGTTCCTCTCTTATCAAACCCTTCACCATGCATGTAGCACACATCCACCATCTCTAAATCATGTCATTTCTTGAAGAATTGAACAACTTTGGGTCCAAGATGAAGTTGTCTGAACTCCATTTCCATTTGATTGCTGTACACAATTTACAGCCAAGATCTAGCGAGTATTGTTTGAAAAAAAAAATAACACATTGCCAAAACAAAGTGTATAAGAGTTTTCTACTATAACATAGTGGGTATCGATTCCCAAGCCAAGTTTTTGAATCGAGATAACAGTAAAACCTTGATGAAGTGGACGTTGTGGTGAAGTTTCCATCTTGATGCCTAGGCAACACAACGATCATTATTGGTTTGTCAGATCAAATTGCCCAAAAAACTTGTATACCATAATCAATCCTTTACAGATCGCCGATCCCTTCTTCCATTTTCATGCAGATGAAACTTTTTTTTGATGAAGGTGGTCATGTGCAATGATGATACGGTTGCGAACCGCCACCACCATCCATACATGAAAGCTCAATTCATTGCACCTAGTTTCTGAATTTTGAATCCACCAAGGCATGTCAATGATGAAACTCTTTTCCATGCTACAAAGTCTTAGCTGGGCTGGACCCACCCCAATGAAAAGATATAGATAAACGGTCCAACTTGATCTCCATTCTTATTAGATCAACTGTTGGTGAGCATAATTTATTATGTTTGTGCTTGAAATTATTCAAAGCTTCAATGATTCAATTAATAATGGAAAGCAAAGCACACCATGTTTGGTTGATGGAACTCCCACGTACTTTGCTAATTACAATATGTTAATCATATAAATTTACTTACAACCCAATCATTAATAAGGTCTTCCCAAGCAGGAGTGAAGCTACATACTGACCAGGGTGGGCAAGCGCTCACCCTGACCTGGAAATCCCTAATAAGCGGGGTTGGGTCAAGGTGTGTGGTGCCCTTCTTCCCCCCTCTCTCTCTCTCACTATATATATATATATATATATATATATATATATATATATATATAGAGAGAGAGAGAGAGAGAGAGAGAGACCCTAACTTGTATTTCTGGCTTCACCCGTGTTCTCAAGTATTTGCCATTAGTTTCTTTTTGTAACCCAAGTGGGAATTCTTGATAATATGAATTCTGCAAGGCCCACATTTCAAATGTTTGGATAAAAGTAAAAATGTGAAAGGCCACAATATAATGGCATTAGCTTTTCTTTTTCAATGAGAAACCTGTTGGGTTTTACCCCAAGAAAACTTGGAAGAATAGGTATTTGGATAGAGATAAAACTCAAAAAAGGAAGTGTGGTTAGAATGGTGATCCTCTGGGAATCGAAATCGCCCAAAGAGAGATAACAGTGCTTTGTATTTCTCTCTCTTTTATTTTCTAATAGATTTCATCTTTGTAAAGTTTTCCTCCTCTCTTTGGCTAACCATTATCCTAGGTGAAACGGCCCATCTTGATATTTCTCTCCATTCAAACTTTAGCTTAATATAACTTGGTTAAACTGTCAAAATCTAAAGTAGGTAATTACAAAAGTTAAAAAACACAAGTTAACTAGTGAGGATAAAAAGCTTAGTTAAACTAAAAGTAACTTAGATAAATCAGTTAGTTAGGCTAGTTAGGTCAGTTCGTCAAAGATAGGGGCGCCAATAACTCTAACTAAATGGGCCATGGATGAGGCTCCATGGACCACATGGCTTTACATCCTAGGACTAGCAGAACCTTCGTAGAAACACATGCTAGTCTGCCTTCCTACAAAGGAAACCCGGTTTGATCCCCTTGTATTAGGGAACTTACTAGAGAAAGTGGCAAGGTACATCTTGAAAGCACTGGGTTGATCTAGGGTCCTCCATCTTAAGCTCCCTTGTGCACCCGGCCCCTGCTAGTCAGGTGCGCTCAGCCCACTAGGTCATAATTACGTTAGCTTTTAAAAAGATCAAAATAAGGTGGCTTCAAAGCTACTGCCCTATACAAGTGATAAATTATGGAACTCACAAGCTTCAAATTTCTAAAAGCGCCACTGAATGAGGGTTTTTGTTATACCATCGGTTGGCTTCCTATCCAAGTGGACACTTTTGTGGAATTAAAAGGCCATCAAGGCAATATTCACAATTGTGGTATTCAAGTCAGCTTATTTGAATCCCACACCTCCCAACCCCTAAAAAAGAGAAACAAATTTGCACCATTCAATTCAAAATAAACCTGAATCAGTTTTTTTTTGTGTGTGTGATAATTATGGTATTCGTTCGCTACTATATTATATATCTAAACATTGAATGCATATTTTGGAATTTGACTATACCTTATAAGTGATCTTTTGCTTCATTTATGTATTTTTAAATTATTTTAGATGAATTGTTTGATTTTTTGTGATTTCTAAATTTTAAAAACAACTTTGTTAAATAAGCCAGTTCAAAATAATTTGATTCAATTCAATTAAGTCTGATTTTTAAATCCTTAAAAAATAATTTTTTAATAAAAAAAGCTAATTGTGTTAGGCAACATTGGCTTGACAAAGCCCCAAGGGTTAGTGGGAGGGGGCCTTGGCCACTAGCCTGGTGGTTAGGGTTCCATTCCCGTGGGCATAATAAGCTCTTTGCATATAAGAAGGGCAAGGGCATTATGTCCCTTGCTCCTGCCAAAGCAAGGAGACTCCATGGGGTAAGAGGTGTGCCTTTGATAAAATTACCATAATTACTGCAGGCATAGCCAGCGCGATTAGGTCTCTGATCTTGTAGGTAGTTTTTGGTTTTTCATTAAAAGAAGTATTGGCTCCACGAGCCCAACATAGACTCGTTGGGGCCCACTTCCAAATACGTGCAAGACTGCATGCCCTCTTCCTAATGCGGTGATCTCCTCATATGGACGGTGGTGATGGCCCCTGTTTAGGGATGGCATGCATTGGACCGGGAGAAAATGGGGCCCTCATCCAGCCTCGCTCCCATTTGGACCTCGGATGGAGGACATGAAACAGGGATAAAGGTTAAAATCAAAACTCATGCGGGGATGGACTTATGCTTTCCCCCGCCCTGCCCCATCCCCGTCCCCGATCTCTGTTAGTAAAATGCTAAAATATTCCTTAAGGATGACAGTGGATCGAGGGAAAACGGGGCACCACCTTGCCTTTTGGACCGGGGATGGATGACATGAAATAGGGATAGAGGTAGGGGTGAATAGGGATGACAGTGGACCTGGGCGGGGGCGGGGGACAAGGTCTCCACCCCTGTCCTGTCTCAAAATCCGAACCTCCATCACCACACGGATGGATTTTAACCTCCACCCCTGCCTCCATCCCCGTTCCAAATGGGGGAGGGGCGGGACCCGTTTCCCTTCGATCTATAGTCATCCCTTAAAGGATTGGAGATGGGACGGGGCGGGACAAGATGGGGATTGTGATGGGGGCGGGGCAGGGGAAAACGTAAGTCCATCCCCGCCTCCATCCTGGCACAGCATAGATTTTAACCTTCATCCCTGCCTCCATCCCTGTTTCATGCCCTTCATCCTCGGTCCAAATGGGGCGAGGCGGGTGGGCGCCGTCCCCCGATCCACTGCCATCCCCGGATGAAGGTTAAAATCAAAATCCGTGCGGGGATGGAGGGTGAAATTTTATTAGGGGAAGGAGTGGAGACCTGTGTCCCCCTGGCGTTGCTTTTAGTGCTTATTCAAAAAAGGGTATTTTGGTCAATTTCTTTTTGTATTGTGATGGATCATGAGATCAGATCGATGGTCACGTTTGGCTGTTTCTTTGATCAAAACCAAACTGAAACCCTGCTCTTTAAATGACAAAAATTCCACAATTGATTGAAGTAAGAGAAAATTTACCATATTTTTTTCCCTCAACAATGACCAAAATATCCTTGAATGGTGTGCTCGCCTCTCATGTCGATCCAAATCCGGATCCGAATTTAAGCAGCAAGTCCTGATCCGGGTTTCAATTTGAAACAGATCGGAATTAATGCATATGATACTGGTTATAATAAAAATAAATAGAGAATATGTTTTACACTTAGTTATCATATTATGACCCTAACTTGAAGCGAGAACTTAAAAAAAATGTCGTAACTTTAAAAAAAGAATATTAAAAAGTACGTTCTCACTTAAATACATTTTTAAGCCTTTTAAAATATATGTATATGTATATAGTATTTTTTTCATAACAAAAATATATATAAGATTTGCAATAAATGTTTATTAAAAATAAAATTTTAACATGAAAAACACATTTTTAATATAAGTGGAAGATCAATTTCCATTTTATAATGAATTATTAAGAACCGATATAACCCCAAAAAGAATTCAGCATTTTTCAAAATATCACTTATTTAAAAAATATGACATTTTATAATCATATGGATTAAAAAAACATCGTTTATGTTTTCTATATAAGTTGATAATTTTCTTGAGATTTTGCATAATTTTCAATAGATCCCTAGATTTTCGCTTTTTGAAATTTTCTCTTGAACAATATATGTGACATTGGTTAAAAAGACGAAATACTATAAATAGGCAAGATTTTGATCGCAATTTACCAAAAAGTTTGCATATTTACATTATAGGAAATATTTATATTTTTGTTTTCAAGAAAATAAAATTTTATCCTACAAGGGCTCCACTTCCCTAATTGGGGCAATTATGGTTTGTCATTTGTATAAAATTTTAAAATAATAATTAGTACTTGATATTTTTTTATTTAGAAAAGTTATGACCCTTGATATTATGTTTTTTGGCAAAAGGGAGGAAAGGGCCTTCGTTTTGGTATTCTTGGATCCAAACCCAACGGATCCGTTTACGGTTATGGACATTTTGGGTATTTAAAATTTCTTCGAGGGCAATTGGATCCTGATGTTACTTTCAACTTCGATCGAAATTACGAAAATAATCTCAACCGTCGTTCCCAGTTCCTTAACGTCGTTTTCGTTGGGACCTACGAGAAATACTTACGTTTCCGAGAGCACGTGAAGGCTGAATAACAAGGACATTGCTTCCGGCATTTGCCAAGAATTTCGTGTACTTTTTAGTAATTTAATATTTCATGACATTGTCAAACATGCCCCCATATATTTAAAATTTTACATCCCTATCCCTTAACTATCACAAGGGCAATTTAGTTGGTAGCCCTCCTCTTCAATGTACGTTACAATGACGATCACATCCCTATGACTATCAGAAAGGTCACTACTGTCCTACCAGAGAATCTTACATATAGTAGGTGTTTACTGTTCAGAAGCACCCACTTATCCAAAAAAATAGGATAATTTGGGAGATTTCATTTTAGTCTTCACTGCAATATCCCAACTTATCCTAGTTAATTCAAAGACAAGATAGGAGGTGGATTTATGGGCCTTAGAAGTACTAGTAAATGGGGATGTCGATGGATCACATTTTGGTCGGATATAGGGTCAAATCTGGATCTAATTAGCGGATCTGATAAAGAAAGTATCAGATGATTAATGATCAAATTCGAATTTGTTATGTGGTTTTCCATCGCAATCTGAGTATGAAACCAGACTGAATCTGATAACCATGGATAATCAGACTTGATTACATACAAAACATACCCGTTTGGCTAATCAGATTTGAATACAGTATTATCTTTCTTATCTGACTCTGATAATTACCCCGAACTCAAACAGAGATCAAAATTCTTGCAGTGTGGGCATAAAATTGCTATTATGATAACCCGAATATTGTTCAAGGGATATAGATCGGATTTTATCTGATACCTTGCCAAGTCCAAATACGTTTAGTCAGATTTGGTATAAACCAGGGCCATATCCAATTTTAATCAGATGCAGATATAATTTGGATTTTTTGCTATTGAATTGAATGACTATCCAAATCCAAATACATGCACAGATACCATCAGATTTGGTATGGACTTTTCAGCGTGCAGATCCGAAAGCTTTTTGCCAATATCCAACAAATCACATTTAGTATTGGCCATATTTGACCTGAATCCAAACTGTTTACATACCCAGTTCAGCCAGACCCAAATAATGTGGACCTAGTTTGAGTAACAATTTCTGTCAGATATCCGACCCGAGCCAAGTATTTTATACTCATTTTTTAGGTAAAAGAATACATATTAAATGCTCCTTAAACTGTATGGGTCGGGGTGTTGGGGATGGTCAGGTTAACATTGAAAGGTGCTCGGTTCGATTACTGGATCTGCTCTCACTCAAAGGGGCGGGGACATATTTGTCATTAAAAGAGTTCAAATAACAGTCAGCAAACACTGTGAGGGGCAAAACCGTCTGTGGAAGAAGACTGGGGAGAAGGAAAAGGGCGTATGCGTCAAATTAGATATTGAGTAGGGGTAGAAGAGTCATCGGATGCCCATGAAAATGAGAGCTCGTGGCGAGTTGGGGGAAGGTTTCAGATTTCCCGCCTCGTCCTCCTCTTCACTGTCTCCCTTAGGTGAGAGAGAGCCGAAAGAAGATCAACATTATCACTCACTCCCTTAGGTGAGAGAGAGAGAGAGCTCTGAAACAGTGAAGAGTTCTCTCTCTCTCTCTCTCTCTCTCTCTCTCTCTCTCATAAGGGGGATCATTGAGAAGAAACGTTACGTTTACAGGGTTTTTCCTCTGCTGCGCTGTGACGAAGGGAGGAGGCGTTAAAGACGGCTGATTTAGGGGTAGAACACGAACTTGATGCTTGTTCTTGCTCATTTTGTTCGTCAGTTGAGGAGGGTTCTTTGCCGGGTTTGCACTGGAAATCGAATCGAAGTTATAGGGCTTTCTGGCCCGTTTCTGCTTCCAAGCGTTTTGTGGGACAAATTGGGGAGGACGCCGGCATGATAGGTGAGAGGTTTTCGGTGTTGAATTGGGTCGATGTCGACGTCAACTTGTTTTTTTTAGGGTTTCTTCTGTATTTGTTCTTTGTGTTCGAAGAAGCACAGCCATTCCAGTCGCTTTTTCAACTTTTTTTTTTAGATTTTTTGAGGAGAAAGAGTACACTTATTGATTCTATAATTCTAGAAAAATATTTCACACAAAAAGAAAGTAAATTTTTTTTTTACAATTGGTTTGCAAAAAATCACTAGTTCTTTGTCTCTCGAAAACCAGGGTGTTGTTGTCAGGGGCTGAGTACTAATTCTTTTATGCCTACAAGAAAATTGGCTTCATATCATATTTGAGTTTGTTTTAAAGTTTAACGAGTGTGAGCAAGTCTGCAGAGCACTCAGTATTAGTTATCTCTGTTTCTACCTACCTTAGTTGCAAACTCAATTTGGAAAATGCTGACATTTTCAGGTACATAATCCATTTGGTTGGATGTTGAAGCTACTGAAGATCACAGTTGATTCAGATCTGTGGCAGTCGCCCAATCTTCAATTATTGATTGTTGGTAGTTGTTAAAATTGGAATATTGAAGAAATTAGGTGGGAATACTGCTTGCTCTTTGACTATTTCAAAGCAATCTTTGAGAAAGAAGCTCGCTATCAACACACTGAAGGTGGGTGCGTTTTCTGTGGTTGCTAAATCCTTTGCCAAACTGCAAAACAGTTTCTCCCTGGTGATTTTGCTACACAACATGTTAGATTTCTGAGCATTATGCAGAAAAATGTTGATGAAGCCTATTGATATTAAAGAGAAACCTGTGATATTCACTCTCTAAACCCTATTATTGAAGAAGAGAAACCAAAGAAATCGCGTTCTATTGATAGTGATGGCAAATCCAGTATCCATCTTCTTTGTCACTCTATTGCTCGGCTTGCTTATAGGTCTGGCTAGTTCTGATCCTGTTGAAGATAAGAATGCCTTGATTGATTTCATCAGAAACATGACTTATACCGGAGGTCTCAATTGGGACCCAAAATCCCAAGTGTGCAATAACTGGGTTGGTGTCATCTGCACTGCGGATCGTAGCAGGGTGATGGCCCTTCGTTTGCCGGACATGGGATTAATTGGTCCAATACCACCCAACACTCTCAGCCGCCTGACCAAACTTCAGATCCTCAGTCTTAGGTCCAACAGCATATCAGGTCCCTTTCCTAGCGATTTTTCGAATCTTACGGCCTTGGTTTCACTCTACCTCCAGGGCAACAATTTTTCCGGACCCTTGCCTTTTGATTTCTCACCATGGAAAAAACTTTCCCTTTTGAATCTCTCGGACAACAATTTCAGCGACAGCATACCGTCTTCTCTGTCAAATCTAATACAACTTACAGGTTTGAGTCTAGAGAACAACTCGCTTTCCGGAAACATTCCAGATCTGGGGCTACCTAATCTACAGTTCCTGAATTTAGCTAACAACCATCTGAATGGAACCATACCCAGATCTCTGCAAAGGTTTCCTAATTCATCATTTTCAGGAAATGGTCTTGTTTATGAAAACTCTCCTCTCACGCCAGTCTCCTCCCCTAGTTCTGCACCATCCCCCCCTCCTGCTTCAAATGTTCGAAGATCGAAAAAGTTCGGGACTTCTGCTATCCTGGCTATTGCTGTTGCTGCTTGCGTGTTGGCATTTGTTGCATTTGCCATTCTTGTGCTGCTTTGCTTTAAGAGAAGAGATGGAAGTGTTCCTACTGGGGAAAAGCAGAAGAATGTGGAGAAAGAGGGGAAAAGGGAGGAGGATTATCAGGAAGGGGAGAAAAATAAGCTAGTTTTCTTCGAGGGCACTTCTATGGGATTTGATTTGGAGGATCTGTTAAGGGCTTCTGCTGAGGTTTTAGGTAAAGGTACATTTGGGTCAGCATATAAAGCTGTTCTAGAGGATGCAACTGCAGTGGTCGTGAAGAGGTTGAAAGAGGTGTCTGTGGGGAAGAGGGAGTTCGAACAGTTGATGGAAGCAGTGGGGAGTATAAGACATGAGAATGTTGTTCCATTGAGGGCCTACTACTACTCAAAAGATGAGAAGTTGTTGGTTTATGATTACTTCAGTCAGGGAAGCTTGGCAGCACTCTTACATGGTATGTTTCATCTATGCTGCTGCTGCTTCGATCAATATTTGCGTATGACATTTGTTTCTTCTTTTTTCTTTATTTTTTCCTTAACATGTTAATGTGGGATTAGGAAGTTATTTAAGGGTTTTGAAGAAAAGAAAAAGGAAGGGATAAGGAGGGGGAAATGGTTTAAAACCTCTGTAGAATATATCTTTGGGCTTCAAGCATGCCTTTTGTGATTGTCTTCTTTGCCTGTGGAACATTTTTCATTTATTTTATTTTAGTTGCTTAAAGTTGTGCCATTGAATTTGGAGTTTGTGCCTTTCAAAAGAGAAAATTTGCATTGTAAAATGTATTCATAAAGAACGGAATCTGGTTGTGCTTTAGTAGGTACAGCTTGAACATTTCCAGTGATTTGTTTTCACTCTCTGTAACTGAATGCAGGGAAAAAGGGTGGTGAAAGTGCTCCTCTCGATTGGGAGTCGCGTGTTCGAATCGCTTTAGGAGTGGGCAGGGGCATTGCTTGCATTCATGCAGAGGGTGGTGGGAGGTTGGTTCATGCCAACATAAAATCCTCTAACGTCTTTATTAATTCAAATAGATATGGATGCATATCAGATTTTGGACTATCCTCGCCAACCATTCCGGTAGATCCACCGCACAGACAGTCGGTTGGGTACCGGGCTCCAGAGGTGATAGAGATGCGGAAGCCAACGCAAAAGTCGGATGTTTACAGCTTCGGAGTTCTGCTTTTCGAGCTCCTTACCGGGAAGTCTCCCATCCGCATTCCTGGTTGCAGCAACTCTAGGGGGAGTGAAATTCTTGACTTGGCTAGGTGGGTGCAGTCTGTGGTACGGGAAGAGTGGACTGCTGAGGTATTCGACATTGAGCTGATGAGGTCTCCCGGGATCGAAGAGGAGCTGGTGCAGATGCTGCAGACAGCTATGGCATGCATTGCAAGAGTGCCAGAAAAGAGGCCCAAGATGGCAGAAGTAGTGAGAATGATCGAGGATGTCCGGCAGTTCGATGCCGGGAACCTGCCATCATCGGATTCCCGGACACCGGAGAATTTCCCAGCATCAACCTCATCTTAGTTGACGTTTTCTTGCTTCTGCATCTGCCATTCGGGTAGATTACAGAAACATCATTGTTTCTGGGATAACTGAACCTGGGAAGTTTTCTAGTGCAGCAGTTTGTAGCAATTGTTTTAATTTTGATAGTTTTCTCCTGGGCAAACAATGCTGCTCGTTTTATCTACGGGCAGTGAGATTGCGGGGAATTGCTCCTTTTCTCTTATTTGCGTCTTGTCCTCTTCTTTTCTGTAGGTTCGGTTTTCATTCAATTGCTTTGCTTGATAGTCTCGTGTGTAAATTTCATTAATAAACTGAAATGTGATTAACGTTTGCAATTTGCAAATGATTGAGGTATTATGTTTGGGGTCATTTTTTTATGCAGTGGCGGCTCTACCGCTGATGACCATCTATCTCAACATTTCTCGAGATGGACCAATGGGGTTTCGTCTGGTCGGGTAGGAGCAGTTAGTGCACATCGCCTTCGAATCCCAATGGTATGGTTGTATAACTGGTAGGGGTCTGCCTAACCCCAGTTCTCTGTTGGAAAAAATATTTTTGGAGATGGACACCACACTCATCTTGAGAAACGCCGAGATGGGTGGCCGTCAAGCAGGTCGCTGCTTGCCCACCATGCAGTGACGCTGCATATAATATGAATACACTAATTTTTTTTCTTCAATAAGGGCCCCAAGGAATTATCCATCTGCAGTGGGTAGCGATATCTTCACTGCCAGTCTATTCCAATACAGGCTACGGTTGGCAGCTGTCCAAAGAGGAACTTGTTGAACGTTAGGGATCAAGGCTTGGATCTCAAACCCAAGGAATCTGATTCGAGAACGATGGATTATGGATCCAATTGGCATTGTTACTCAACCTCCTAAGTTGGGTTAAAGATCTGTGGATTTGCACCAAAAAAATAAATCTCAATTAAGATGACAAGTTCAGTTCTTGAACTGCTTATTTGAAAGTATTCTCTTAATACTTTGGAAGCTAGTCGATCTGATTCTTCTTTTGTTTATTTGTTTTAAAATTTTACTCTAGCTGATCATGAGTCTACCACATCTGGTGTTGTCCAGTAATGCAGATATGAAACACAGAATTCACTGGGTGTTATTTAGCTGTCTGGGTACCAGATTTGACTGCCTGGAGATGGTAACAGTATCTGTGCTAAGTCGTTGCTGTAACTGTTCAAATCGATTACCCTCATCCCCAAAGTCATCACTATCTTCATACCCCTCCCTTGGCTGTCATTGATGCAACTAGTTTTGATCAAATCGGACTCCATATATGTGATCTACATCATTCATTTAGTGATCGACATTTAAATCACCGAAATAGGCTACCGTTGACACAAAACAGAAGTTTGTGATTTAAAAATCATATAATTTTTTGTCAAAAAAATACAATCCAAGGGTTGATTCTTATTAAATTGATCATTCTGAATCCATCTATAAGGTCAGATTTGATCAAAACAACTTGCATTATAAGATTTAAGAGGGACATGAAGATCAGGGATGACATAGAGGGTGAGTGTAACCAAACTGTTTCTATTCATTTCCAGATAAGATCTCAAATACACACCTTTTCATAATTCATTTTTTTATATTATTATTCAAGTAATGAGTATGTCATTCACATTTATCAGGATCAAAAGTACCCACAAACCTGTATAATCTCGATAATATCCCAACACTGTTTCTTCTCCCCTATTATATCTATAGTGATATTATCACGAATTTATCATAACTTTTATATTATGACAACTGTTTTCTTATGATGAAGTTCCCTGCCGAAGCAGGTAATCACCGGGTGGCTGTTATACATATGTTTTTTATAAGACATATTTGCTACTGTCTACTGTACGTATAATCTTCAACATCATAGGTGCAAGTTTTATCCACCAATCTGACTTCATAGATGTGCTCAACATGCACTATTTGCTAGGGAAACACACCTTTGATGATATTTTTTCAACATAAAAATGTTTTTTTTTTAATTTGGCACATTGTGTGCCGTTGATTTTAAGCCCTTGAAAAAATTTCTTACATGTGGTAAATACATGATCCCAAATCCATTTTATACTAAACAAAATTGTGCAAATCTCATCCCTAAGATCCACAAAAGAAATTGTAAAAAGTTGAAAAAATTATAAGTGACCTCAGTTAGCTTGTTACCAATTCCTTGATCCACGCCTAATAATTTTTCAGTGCATGAACTGCAACAATCCTCCAACATTGTCAAGATACTTGGTTTTTGGCATGAACTATTTTATCTTGAAACCTCTTAATAGTGACAACTGTGGACATGATCATTCTAGTTTTGCCTGCAAAAGCAGCTTAGGCCCCATTGGATGTCACATTCATTGCCCTCTCTTCCAACCCAGCAATTTTAGCCGTGTGGTTTTGGGTTAGGAGGTGACGGGTTGACAGTTACCCTCTCTCTCTCTCTCTCTCTCTCTCTCTCTCTCAACATGAGCATTTTCATTCTTTTGTTGAATATAATTTTTTTTTTCATATAACAATTTTTTTCAAAGCAAAACTCATTTTTTGAAAATCTTAAGATATTTTTCCTGACCAAAAAAAATCCATGAACAAGATGTGGCTATGATTTTGATTATTAATGTGCTAAATTTCACCAATAAAAATATAACTTTTTATTACCTTTCAGTTGGCTCATTTAGACCTTGTCGATGAGACCTGGGCCAAGCTCAGACTCAAATTTTACCTCCTAACACTGAGGATTCTTCCTATATTTCTATAACACTTGGCCAAATTCTAGAAGTCTCTAAATTTAATAAAGTATAAAAATACGTGATATTACAATTTTTACCAACTCAACTTCCATCCGCGTATTTGAACTAAATTATGTATCATACATCCTTTTCATAATCTCCACTATATCTGAATATAATTTTTGAAGCATGTCGCAAAATTCATACCGATCTCTATTTTGGGTCTCACAAATTGACGAAGGTCAAGGGTGTTGTCGCTCGATTTTCATTGTGAAAATTTTAAGAGATGATCATTCACACTGATACCACTTGTTGTATTCTAGGTGGGCCTAGGTTAGGTTTGGGGCTTATGTGAGCTCAATTAGGTATAGGTTTAGTCAAAATCAAAATAGGGTAAGAAGGGTATGTTGTTTCCAATAGATTTCGATAGAAAAAATGGTATGCCCAAACAATTTAGAAAAAAATTCTAAATTTTGAGAAAAATATTTCAGACACTTTAAGGAAGGTACAAACCAATTTTTAGGGTCAGATGACATAGAGACAGGCCGATACAATTTTTGGAATGAGACAAACAAACAGGACATGACAGGGTTAGACTAGGTTTGGCGACGTATACTATTTTTAAAATCGATATCTCAAAATGGAGATATGATAAAATCTTGATTTTTAGAGGGTTTAAACTAGATGTCCTAAAGAATCTTCACTCCAAATTTTAGTTCAAGGGGATTCACGGTTTGGGTTAGACAGTTTTTGGAAGTTAGGCTAATTTTATGGTTTATCAGTTTTCAAGTCTAGGCTAGATTAGGTTATGCATGTTCTGATAAAGATTACATTCTAGATTTTAAAAGAGTTGTCACTTATTAAAAATGTCATGTCAGTTGCCATGTCATCAACCTGGGCCCCACTTAAGTCTGAACGGTTCTCAAAGTTTGCAAAAAAGGCATGTGAATCCTAGAGCTCGGATCTGCACAATCTTCTGAAATTTAAGTCATAACACAAGTTAAAAAATGTTTCAAAAATAGGACACAAGGATACATAATTTTTTAATTAATAAAAACCATTATTTTGATAATTAACAGTACAAATATACTTTTATTAAAAGAATAGCAATCCTTTATTAAAATATTAAAATAATATCCATGAGTATAGTATCATCATAAGCATCCAAGTGTGTCTGCTTGTGTCACCAGGAACACACACCCAAAATGGGTGTGAGAGAGAAAGAGAGTCAAACGAAACATCAACATTACTAAGACAAAGGCTCAACAAACATTGAGCCCGCGAGCAAACAAACAACAGACCCAAACCAAGGGCCGAAAACATAAAAGCAAACAGAAAAAACATAAGGACAAAAGTCCAAAAAAGAACGAAAATCTGACAAATTCATCCAGGGTCAGGAGGAAGAGAGGGCAGTTGAAGGCGGTGGAAACCAGGGCAGCAGAGGCATAATTTTGTGTACACATCAACCAAGATGCAATGCACGAGCTTATTGAAAACAAGCGGAGTTTGACGGGATATCGCATTGTTGCGGGTCATCCAAATAGCCCAACAGGTAGTGAGGAACAAAGTTCTCCAGATCATCCACCATCTCTTGGATTTGTGACCTGCGGTGGGCCCCATAGAAGATCAAGCGTGAAGGAGTCCTGTCGCACGTTGACATCAAGTTTGTTTCATGTACTCTTGAAGAGATCCACAAAGATGGGGCATGCCCAAAACAGATGATAGGTGGATTCTTCCGCCCCATTGCATATGACGCACCGACTCGGAAGCTGAAAACCCACTCTTTTGAAGAAGTTGTTCATCTGGACCCGATCACGTAGAATCAACCAAGCTAAGAACTGGGAACGCGGAGTTGGACCTTTAGCCCATAACAAATGCTCAGGAAGCCAGCTAACTCCAGGAGGAACAAGAGACTGATAAAGAGACTTGCTGCAGAAAGTGCCGCTAAGCACAATTGCTTGATGCAAAAGCTGGGCGGCAGGGTCAGGATCACCCTCATTCATGAGGACGAAATACATGACTTTAAGCCACATACAACGCAGGTGCGAAGTATGAAGCCTGTGATGACGACGATAAAAAAGAACGACTCAAGGGAGCCATATTTAGCATGCACTAAAGAAGTGCAATGATTGTCAGGACGGTGCGCCATCCAGCATTGCTTCACGACAAGAGCAATGCTTCTAAGTCTCAGAGCAAGAATCCCCGGACCCGCCATACACCTAGGGAGAAGCAAAGAATTTCAACCCACCTGATGGCGCTTAGTCTGAGGATGACAGTCATACCAGAGGAAATCCGCCATCAAATGAGAGAATTTCTTCTCCACGCCCGAAGGCATCAAGAACATAGACATAAGGAATACCAGGATAGAGGATAAGACATGCTTGATGAGGGTAAGCCTACCTATGATGAAAAGGTAGGAAGCCTTCCAGGAGAAAATTTTGGTATGAACTTTTTGAAGAGTGGCATTCCAAGCGGCTGAAAGAATGCACGTTAGTTGCAAAGGGAGACCCAGATAGGAAATTGGAGGATCCAAAGTAGTGCAAACAAAAATCTATTGTCCATTGGTCAGCAAGGAAGGGAGGGGTATTGAACATGGACATATAGCATTTACTGTCATTCAGAGATAAACTCGACAGAGAGAGGAAAACTGAAGGATGAGCTTGAATCTCAATATTTGTTGCACAGAGGCACGACCGAAGAGGATCATATTGTCATCGTAGGTGAGAATATGATGGGGGAATTCATGTATGCCGATGGGGTCAATAAAGCCAGAATTCGCAACCCTCTTGAACAAAACCACGAGGCCCTCAGCAACAACGTTAAATAACAAAGAGAAAAGAGGGCAGACTTGCCGAATACCAACCCAAGCTTGAACTGTGAGCCTCTTACTCCGTTGATCTTAATCATAGAATGAGCATTTGAAACCAGCTCATGCACCCATCGAGAGAAACGGCGATCGATAACGAAGTTGTCAAGCATATGGAATAAGAAAGGCCAATGAACCGAGTCAAAGGCTTTATGGAAGTCGAGTTTGAGAGAAAAAAAAGGCTGGCCGCTGATATTCAAACAGCGCAGGACTTCCGAGGCCAGGATGGAGGAGTGATGAATCTGCCTATGGGGGATAAAAGCGAACTGGGAATTCGAGAAAATCTGAGAAGCGATGTCTCTGAGCCTGTTAGCCAAAACCTTAACAATAATGCGATAGAGCCCCCTTAAAACCGAAATAGGACGGAATCTCGATATATCAAAGGACGCCACGTCCTTAGGGATGAGAGAGACAATAGCTAAGTGCGTGTGGATCAGAAGCCGACAATTGCGATGGAACTCCGCGAAGACTTTGATAACGTCATTCTTAGTGCATGACCAAAAGATACAGAAGAAGTCCATGGGAAAGCCATCGAAGCCAGGAGCTTTCCAACCTGACAGGTCCTTAATAGCCGAAAAGATCTCATCGACATCGAATGGAGAGAGAGAGATTCTTAGGCTTTTTGAGAAAAAAACTCATTTAGAGACTGGCATTTTGCTTGATATTTTGAAAAGAATCCCCTCTTCTCCCAAAAGCAACATTTCAAAACCAACATTTTGCAGAAATTGCAAACAAAGACATGAATGTCAAAACCAACTTTTTGCATCTTTTTGCCCGCGTTGCTAGTGTGAGGGTGCTAAGATGAAGGCACCAGATCAAACGCCAACGCCGCTGGTGCATGCGTGAGTCCGTAGTTTTCAGAGGTGGGCCACGTAAGGCAGGATGGTCGTGGGGCCGCGCTCAAAGTTTTCTTCATCTCGGCTAGAGTTCGTCATCAAAGAAAAAAAAAAGATCCCTATAAAAGATGCATGAGTTTGAAAATATGCGTTATGCCTATTTCTATATGCGGTAGGGTATTTTAATCATTTCATTATACATAACTCACGGTTAACCATCTTCAGAAAAATGTTAGTTCTTGGAAATTGGAATGCCTATTCTTGAAAAAGAAGCAACTCTTTTCTCAATATAATGAAAAAAAATGTGGGACTTTAAAGAAAAATTTCTCTTTGTTTTGTTTCCATGCTTTAGCAAAGTGATGCAAAACCACCAACCGGGGCTCCACTTATTTGGCAGGAGCAGTTAGTGCACGTCAGCTTGTGTTGGGAGATTGCAAGTTCTAAACCCAATGGTATGAGTTGTATAACTGGTGGGGGTCTGCTTAACCCCATACTTTTTTCATATAAAAAAAAAGTGATAAAAAATCCTAATTGTTAAACCGTAAAGGAAGGGAACGAGCGTTGCAGATGGTTTTATGGAGAGAAGCCTCTATTATTAGCCTTCACAACCTGAGCCTTCTCCCACAAATGAGCCATCACCGAAGACTGGGTCGCCTCCTCACAGAGAGGCCAACGTTGGCCCCCTCTCGCCTCCTTTCTTCTCCCTCCATTCTCTTTCGTGCTAGCGTTAAGGCTGCACCTCCGCCACCACCAGTCGGTCGCGCTTAAAGGTAACTAATCATCTCTCTCTCTCTCTCTCTCTCTCATCATTTCAAGCAAATTTTCTCTTACCACCCTCCAGAATCAATTTTAATCCGGACAAACCGACGCCGCTTGTCTGGTAGGAGCAGTTAGTGCATGTCACCTTGTGTTGGGACGTTGCAAGTTCGAATCTCAATGGTAATATGGTTGTATAACTAATAGGGGTCTGCCTAACCCCAGCTTTCTCTGTGGATGACACCAACTTTTGGCACAATATCATAACTGGCCGTGAACTAGAAAAGATAATACATCTAGCCAATTTACTTTTTTCATAACAGTTTTGTCCTTTTGTCGCCTGAAAATTCCGGCACCTCTAGCTGCAAAATCATGGTGCTTGATTTTTTAGACTTAGACTCCTGATTTTTTCAAGTGGGAACTTACATGAGTCGGTTTTGTCAATTAAGGCGCTTGGCTTTTTCAGGCAAGAACTTAGAACAATGGTTTTGATGGAGTTGCCTAATTTTTTAGCCAACAAAAAGGCAAAACTGTCCATTAGCCAAATTTGTCATATTTTCTTATTCTTGGCCAATTTTGCCTGATTTTTTAAATAAAGTGCCTGGTTTTTGCAGATGAGAACTTAGAAAGGTGGCTTTGACCAAGGGGCCTAAATTTTCAGGTGACAAAAGCAAACTGTCAAAAAAAAAATTAGCTAGATTTGTCTAGGGATGGCAGTGGAGGGGGGAAAATGAGGCCCCAACCCGCCTTGCCCCGTTTGGACCGGGGATGGAGGACATGAAACGGGAATGGAGGTTAAAATCAAAACCCTTGCGGGAATGAAGGCAAGGATGAACTTACACTTTCCCCCATCCTGCCGCGATCCCCGCCCCGTGCCCAATCCTTCTTTAGGGATGGCAATGGATCAAGGAGAAACGGGGATAAAGGACATGAAACAGGGATGGAGGTTAAAATTGAAACCCGTGCGGAGATGGACAGGATTTTGAGACGGGGCAGGGGTGGAGACTTTGTCCCTGCCTCCTTCCCGCCGGTCCACTGCCATCCCTAGATTTGTCATATTTTCTGATTCGCCACTAATCTCAGTATTGTGCCAAAAAACCAATGCCGTCCTTGGTGGATGGGGTCCTTCTGACTAGAGAAGAGGTTCAAGGCCTCGCTAGGTAGGACCACTGGATGGAATGTCTCCTCATTTAGCCATTATAGCAAGAGATTTTCATTATAGTATCTCCTCATTTTGGTGGTTAGAATTATTAAGATATTCACTATTCAAATAACGCTATCTTGAAATAAGTAATTGTTCCTAGCTTCAAGTTTTTATCTTAGATGCTTCAAGATATTGAGGTAAAATTTTACGTGATTTTGAGATTTTTATTTTCTTACTGGAATATCAACATCCTTCAAATTGCATTATTTGATTATTGGGTAATTTTGTCCTAATTAATATATCCACAAGGTTTCTTATTTTCAGGAAATAACCCCTTGACTTAACTCATATATACTAACCGTATATGTGAAGGGAAACAACTAAAATTCTTTTCTTTTTTCGAAAGGCAAGCTAGGGTTAGGCAGACCCCTACCAGTTAAACAACTATACCATTGAGTTTTGAACCTGCAACATCCCAACACAAGGTGACATGCACTAGCTGCTCCTACTATACAAGCGGAGCCACCGTTGGTAACTAAAACTCATTTTAGTCACAAACTTTTAACTCAAATTTGTTCCGAAATCAAATCCCACGTGTGGTATCCCTTGCCGCAAGATCGAAGCTGAGTGTACTCACTGATAGGCATAGGCAGGGGGTACTTCAAGGGTTTTCTCAACCGGAGGCCAGCTGATGTGCAGTCAGGGGGATTTTTTCCTTGAACCATCCAAAAAAAAAAAAACTAATAACAATAACAGCCTCATCTTACTCTAACTATCTTCAAGACTCAATGTTTTATAGCCATAAAATAAATTCATAATCTGAAAGAGGAGAAACATTTACAGATATATTTCTTTATGAGTAACATGAGGACTGTATGTCCATAATCAGCATTAATCCAAACAAAAGGTGGTAGAGAAAGTAAGTATTTGGGGTTCATTTGAAAATTGTGAAAACTATGGTAAGTATATCAATTAAGAAAAAATATTGGCTGTCATTTGAAATTAACTTTGGTTATTCTTAATTGTCTGAGTTGTCCGGTCCTAGCCAATCTTACCTTCTAACCGTTTTAACTACCCACAAAAAACATGGTTGTTTAAATGTGCGTGTTTTTTTAGTTTTACACGGAGAAACCGCCCCAGAAGCAGAGACCTAGCCGCGCTGGCTCAGCCCGTCATACTACGGTCTCTTTTCATATCGGTGTAAAAAACTATGAGAGTTTACCCCTCTACCCCAGAGAGTAGCCAAACTTCGGCTTGCCTAAGGGGTGACGCCCATGAGATTTGAACCTAGACTTCCTGTCTAACAGACTAGGCCTAATCTCACTACGCCAAAACCCCTTGGGTTGTTTAAATGCGTTTTTAAAAAACAAATTTTATGTTTAAATGTGTTGTTAGAAAAGATAGAAAAATAATGAAAATGAACTGCTCATATCACACAAAAAACTTGGGATAGAAGTTCTAATTTTTAATTAAATAAAGCTGATCTAAATCATGTTAGTAATTAAATAAACATTGATAAATACATCTGAGGTTCAAATTAGGCAAAAAACGCTTGAAGCTATGGTCTTTTGAGATTTTTATAAAACCGATATAATGCAAAAAATACGATATTTTCAAATTTGAAAATATTGTGTTCTATTGCATGTGGTGTTATTCTATTGTTTGTCTTTTTTATATATACTTTATATTTTAATATATTTTTGAAATTTACATATACTGATTTTTTTTCTAGATTTTCTCAATAAAACCTTTTTTTTAATTTTCCCGATGTTTTCCTTTGCCGAGAAAATTCCGATAACGAGATTTGCGACGATGCCTTTCAACCAGACTCTCCATGGGGGACCGCACGTTCCCTAACCAGCCGCAGCAACCACCGCTGCAAAAGCCGCCGGGTTACAAGGATCCGAACGTTACTCCTGCCGGGACTGCGCCGCCGCAGGCGGCTGATGCCCGGGCTCCGCTGCCGTACCGGAAACCACCCCTGCCGCCGGCGTTCCGGAAGAAGCGCCGGCGGTGCGGCTGCTGCTGCTGCCTCGTCTTCCTCCTCGTCTTCATCCTCTGCCTCGGCATCGCGCTCGCGGTCCTCTCAGGCATCGTCTTCTTATTGTACCGGCCAGCGCTGCCGGACTTCCACCTGCAGTCGATCGTGGCCCGGAAGCTCGACGTCGTGATCGGGCCGGATGAGGCGACGGTGAGCTCGGAGGTGACAGCGAAGGTTCAGGCGACCAACAGCAACGAAAAGGTGGCGCTGCACTACGGGCCGACCCGGTGCAGGGTGACTGCACTAGGCGGGATGGGGCTGGGCGAGGCGAGGCTGCCCGGGTTCGTGCAGGAGAGAGAGAACGTCACCGTGCTGCCGTTCGTGGCGTCGCTGAAGGGCAAGTCCGTGGACGACGGGGACGGGCAGCGGCTGAAGAAGGGGCTGAACTCCGGGGCGCTGGCCCTCGGGGTGGAGGTCTCGACCACCGTGGGGATACGGGTGGGGAGGATGAGGTCCGGGAGGGTGCGCATCGTCGTCTCCTGCGGCCCCGTCCGGCTGAAGTTGATGGAGTCCAGCAACACGCCCAAGTGCAAGATCAGGGTCTTCAATTGGTGAGTTCGAGCTGGAACCCAAACACATGTTTTTTATGTGCCTGTGTGTGGACGTCAGATCACGTGTACATTGCACACTTTAGTGTGCAGCTGCACCTGATCTGTCCCTCCATCTTTTCTTGGCCCGCAATACTCAAAAGTGTTGCAATGTGATTGCACCGGATCGGCTCTCAGGTGTGCACATGAGCGAGGAAGGATTACCAGCAATATAATTGTACACTTTTAGTGTGCTGCTACGTACACTGATCACCCTCCATCATTGTTTGGGCCCTCCAAGTTGATAGGCTGTATCTCAAAGATAGAGGGTGGTCAGGTGCAGAAGTGCACTAAATGTGTGCAATCACATTGTACCTGATCTTCCGTCTTGTGTGTGCGGGTCTGCACATTGCTTTTGGCTACGTTAGGACCCGTTTATAACTGAAAAACTAGTTGAGTCACTCGCTGGCTTGTAAAAAGTTCATTTGAACTTGAAAAATAGGTTCGACAAGCTAAACACAAACCACCGTTTTGTTTCACACCTATAGAAGAGAAGAGTCTTTAGTGAAAAGGGCATTGAGTCCTGTCCGCTTAGCCTTCTCATGAAAGTACTTTCACATGAGAGGAAGTATGAAGCAATTTACTTAGGGATGGCAGTGGACTTGGGAAAAACTGGGCCCGCCCTGCCTCGCCCAATTTGGATCGAGAATGGAGGACATGAAACAGGTATCGAGGTTAAAATCAAAATTAGGATGGACTTACGCTTTCTCCCGCCCTGCCCCGCCCCGCCCCATCCCCGATCCACATTAGTAAAATAACTAAAATACTTTTAGGGATGGCACTGGACTGGAGAGAAACGGGGCTCCGCCCCTCCTCGTCCCGTTTGAACCAGCGATGAAGGCGATAATGGAGGTTAAAATCAAAACCAGTGTGGGGATGGAGGGCAGAATTTTGAAAAGTGGCAGGGTAGAGACCTTGTCCCCCGCCTCCACCCCAGTTTACTCTTAAAAAAAAAAGAAGATAGCAGGAAAATCATAAAAAAAAGACTTGTGAGCATACCAAAAATGTGCAATGAGATTGCACCTGATATATAGCCTAAAAAAAACTGAGGCCTATTTGTTGCGAGCATATCAGGTGATTTGTCAAATCACTTTGGAAAAGTGATATTAAGTTCTCACCATCCTTTATGCTGATCAATGGTCACCATTATAATTGCTAATTAATGATGACATCAGACCGTGGGATTGGAACAATGAACGGCGAAGATTTCAAATCACTTTTTCAGAGTGATTTGACAAATCTGGATCTGCTCTTTTATTTGTTCTAGCATGACACCGGCAACTAATGCGATTGTATCTCTAGTACTGTTGCAACGCCCTATGAAAGTTGGACTTTCGCAAGATCCAGTGATTTCAAATCACAATAGCAAGTTTAATAAAGCATGAGAGTGTGAGTTGTGATTGTGATTCTCAATTGAGAATGCTCCTCTCTTGAAACTTGAGAAAGCAATCACTGCAAGAACTTTCTCAAGTGTGATGTGGCCAAAGCAAACATGCTCCTCATCATGTGATTCCAAATCATGGATTGGATAATTAATGTGATTAATTTGGAATGGCATGAGAAATGAGCAAACCGACCTCAAATCTTTTTTCAAATCTCATCTCATTTTCTCACGTTTGTTTGCACATGAGAAATAGCATAAATGAAAATCATTATCTCACATCTGTGAGGGAAAGATTTTTATTTGGGCGCAAGCAAACATGCTCTAAATGTTTGCCTTGTAAGCAATTGGCTTAGATTTCAAATCCTTTTACTTTCGACTTTGAAGCAATGTATTTCTTTTGTAAATAACTCAGCTTGAGCTTAACTCAATAGTCAATTGTTCAATTTTATTTTTATAGGCAACCAATAATTCAAAGCTATTACTTCTAGCATTAAAAACAATGTCATTTCTGTTTGTTTGTTTTTATCTTCATGTAGAAGGGCCAACTCAAACTTGGCTTGATTAGCTTGAGATCATCATGAGCTCGACTCACCACAAAATGGTGCCAAGCTTGAACATCTTATTCATGTTGAGTTTGTTCGTCTCATTTACCAACCCTAGACACAGCTAGGGATGGCAGTGGACTGGAGGAAAACGGGGGCCCGCCCCACCTTGCCCCGTTTGGATCAGGGATGAAAGTTAAAATCAAAACCCGTGTGGGGATGGACTTACGCTTTTCTCCGCCCCGCCTCTGCCCCGTCCCCGATCCCCGTTAGTAAAATAACTAAAATGCCTTTAAGGATGGCAGTAGGAATGGCAGTGGACAGCAGAGAAACGGAGCCCTGTCCTGCCTGATCACTCCATTTGAACCAGGGATGGAGGACATGAAACGAGGATGGAGACGGGAATAGAGGTTAAAATCAAAACCAGTGTCGGGATGGAGGCGGGGACGGAGGACAAAAATTTGAGTCCCTAGGCACAGCTGCCTGAAATTCATTTTTGTTTGTATGGTTTGAGCATCTCTTTCCTAAAGCTATGTTACAGGGACACGTCATTTTGGTAGCGTGTCTTGGGTGACATGAGCAGACATGCATGCTCGGACATGTGGACACTGACACCGGCATGCACGGATAATACTGTATCATTATTTTAATACTTTTAATGCTTTTAAAGTATTATTTTAATAAAAAATAAACTTTTTAATCATTAATTGATTATAAATTTGTTTTCCATTGATTAAAACAATTAAAAAATTCATGTCCTCGTGTCCTATTTCCCCACAAAAAAATCTTCGAATTTACGAGTCCAACACACTTTCACACGGCTTCATGTTCGACGTGTCTTTGTGACATAGGCCTAAAGCATGGATAATCTTACTGACACGTGCCTCTTGCTTAAATATTTGTGCAGGTTTACGTTACCTTAATTGGGCGTGCGCATCATATACATGGAAAATTGGGTTATTTATGTGTTGATGTGTTTGGTTTGTGGAGGAATGATATGTGGTTAGGGAACAGAAGAGAAATTAGCATACACAGTAACAAAGTAGAAGAGTTTGGGATGCAGTTCTCGTTTGTGGGCCTTGTACCTTAACTGGATTTTATATGATGACACACTTTTTTTTTTTAATTTATAACCTGAAGAAATCGCACCCGCCTCGTTTTTTTATTTATTTATAACGTTATCGATGGAGTGTTCAGCCTACCATACTTACGGTCATGATGTTGGCAGTGTAAGACTCTGAGGCTAGGCCACCTGCCCCCGGGGCCTACCTTGCTGTTTGACTCCAACTTGTTTGCAAATTGAAACAGAGGTCGGAAACTCAGCTTCATCACTGTGACCACCTTCCATTAACACGACAGGCTTGATCCAGCTGCTCACTTTAAGGGGAGTGATTCACGGACAGGGGAAGACAAGGACACCATGTCCAGTTCTATTCTGCCCACGGACATCGCTGGACAAGGACAAAGGCATTTTTTTTTCAAAGTTGTCTGGTCCCGTCCTGTGATACCTTCTATGAGAGAGGGAGCGAGAAACACTTTGGGACAGCAAAACTCGTCGGCATGGGCCCCATGCATTTTGCGTACCGTGGATCAATTCAAACGAACCTGAGAGCAGACCGAGTACTCAGCATGAGTACTTAGCAAAGTATTAGGGCCCATGAGGTGGCGCCACTTGTCTTGAGGATCGGAGGGTTAAGAATGTAAAATGTTTGAATTTGGGGAGGATGTGCCTAGAGATGTCAACGGGTCGGGTTTGGTTCGGATCCAGGTGAAACCAGACTTGAACCAGATTTTTGGGTATGGTATCAGGTCTGGACCCGGGTCTAATCGGGTCTAGCTACTATAAGAGAAACCATACTCGGACATCCCGATAAGAACTACATGAACCAAACCCGGACCATACCTGGTAAAATAATATTTTTTATCATTTTTACATTAAAATATTGCGGGTCTTAATCGAAACTCGGTCGGGCCTAGGACTAGTATAAAATTTCACAAACTATACCCCGGTCCATGTATTAATTGGACCTTCGGGTCTTAATTGGGTCTTCTTATTTGTCACCATACTTGGACCCTATAGGGTTTGGTCCAGGGTAGGTCCTGATAAACCCGACCCATTGACACCCTGAGAAGTGACCAATACCATATCTGACTAATCATGTTGCCTACACGCTAGGGCTGGTAAACAAATTGAGCAACTCATGGCTCGGCTCTGTGGTTAGGTGGTGGTTGGGTATACTGGAATACACAGGTCATGTGTTCCATTGTCACTATTAGCCCTCTCAAAAAAATTTATTATTATTTTTTATTTAGGTGAGCCAACTTGGGCTCGGCTTGTTTGGCTCAGGCTTATGCGAGCTGAACTCGGCTCAGCTTTCAAGGGCTATACGAGCCGAGTCCGAACACTATATCACTGTAAATAAGCCGAGCCCAAACAGCCCCTGTTCAGTTCATTCGGCTCGTCTACCAGCCCAAACTATATGGATTCAGATTTGAATCGGACGACAGGTCACGGGTTTCATTCCCACTATCAGTCCTTTCAAGAAAAAAAAAATTATTCAGATAAGCCAACACAGTCTCGGCTAATTTGCTCAGGCATATACAATCTGAACTTGTCTCGGCTCGCAGGAGCCATATGAACAGAGTCTGAACACTATATCACTGTAAATGAGGCGAGCAACCCTTGTTCAGTTCGTTCGGCTGGTTTATCAGCCCTACCTATACAGATTCAGATTTGAATCGGACTCGGATGGTAAAAAGTTAATACAAACATCTGATTTTTTACATGTAAACGGATTCAGATATCCAATAAATTTGAATATATGTTGGATTCGATAGCAAAAAATCAAAACAATATCCAGCAATTTAAAAAATTACTCAGCTTAACATTGATTTTCTTTTGAAAGCTGCTAAACAGAAAAAAACTTGAAAATCATTTCTATTGATAAACATAACAATGATTTCACTATAAGAAAACAGGTCATTGCCCACAATAAATATCGTCAGCAATATATGATTTATAGTGGCCAATAATATAAACTATGATAAATATCGTTTTCACGGGCGTCGGTTTTTTATGATCGCTTATATTACTATTCACGATGATATTCATATATCATCGTCTTTATAAAAATAAATTTGACGATTTGATATAGTCGGTGTAAAACGGTTGGCTCTAAAATATCGTCAGTAATAGTAATTAAAGGCGACAATAATTATCATCAGTTATACTTGTTAAAACCGATGATAAATATCGTTGCCTATAGTATTTAAACCCCACAATAATTATCGTCGACTATATTAGTTAAAACCAATGATAAATATTGTCAGTAATAGTAATTAAAGATGACGATAATTATTGTCAATTAAACTAATTAAAATCCATGATAAATATCATCTCCTATATTTTTAAGCCGATGAAAATTATCGTCATCTATATTAGTTAAAATCAATGATAATATCATTGGTAATAGCAATTAAAGGCGATGATAATTATCGTCAGTTATACTAGTTAAAACTGACGATAAATATCATCGCCTATATTGTTTGAAGGCGACAATAATTATTGTTGGTTAGATATCTAAAGTCAATGATAATTATCATCGTAGAACTACAACAAAACAGTTCATTGTCGACGATAGACATCGTCACTTATATCCATAGTGAAAATCATTCATATAGCTGACGATAAATATCATCGGTAATCTTTAAAATTTGATTGCCAAGACGAACACTTCCCCCATATTAATGACAAAATTGAAATTCAAGCCCAGAAGAAATATTAATCGCATATTACTTGTTCCAATCTTTACCTGGCACTATATTTCTACTTTTATCAATTGACCATTGATCATTGTGGTTCAAATGAATTTGCCTAATGATGAAAGTGAGTTTTGAGAACTTCTTATATCCTAGATAAAGTTCACATCGAGACAAGTCTTATAATTTATCAAATAATTTCTCTTCATTATCATTGGTTGTTACACCCGGTGTAGTAGAAGACTGGCTGAGGTTAGAAGACACATGTGTCGCCATATAAACAACATTCAATATTTCATCCACATCATCAACATCCATAGCGACCCTGATCACATCATCATTTTTGACTTGCTCGTACCCATCCCTCGATATCCCTGTTTCACTGTGATAGATCCAATTTGTTTACTCTTGATAAAACCCATGCTGGATCAAATGAATGTCTACACATTTACTTTCAAGTACAATATGTTCTTACACTTCACGCATGAACACTTGATCCTACCATGGTTATCCCATGTGATTATGGGCTAGGTTACAAAATGCCTGAACTTCGTCTATGTATTTGAGTTTGTCTATATCTACAAAAAATCCAGTTCTTCTCTATCATGTAACCCCAATATATAAGCATCAACCAAATGAATTAAGTTACTAGTTTGAAGCAATATATTGGATAAAATTCACTATACTTATAAAAGAGATTGAGGAATGAGATAAAAATTAAATTGCAGTACATGACAAAAAAAAAGATTGTTTCTATTTTTTCTAAAATCTGATCATACACCAACTTATGTTTTTATAAGATTCAAAAATCAATGGTCTACAATTTTAAAAAATGTTCAATGCTTATAAAATCATTTTTTCTCAAAAAACATGATCCAAGTGTGATTTTTTAGCAAATTGATCATTTAGAACACATCTATAGGGTCATATTTTTAAAACACAACCAGAAAACCACTATCCAAGCTCTATAGGCACAAACAACATCAGGCACCTACTCATTTAGTTGTATTTTTTTCAAAATTTTGGGTGCATAACCAAATCAGTTGCTTCTGCCTTTATTTTGGATAAATTTCACAAATTTTACCGTTGTCACTACCTAGCAATACTCAGCTACATAACCATGAATATGTTTGCTTTATGGTATGTGTTATATACTCGGTTGTATGTCCACTTTTTTTGTTTAGATCTGATGCATATTAAGGTGAACATTTGTGAATTTGGTTTTTTTGAGGAATTTGTTGTGTTTAATTTGATTGTCAAGCCGATGTTTAAGTTGCTACTTCCATTTTATGTCACAATTGCTTAGTGCACTTGAAGTAAAGAAAGCACTTGTTATTGACTGAAATTAAGCATAGAGAAGATATCTGGCAAAAGTTTTATAGAGGTTAACTTTGGGGTGCACATATATCTAATTCCTACTATTGCAAGAAAATAGGGAGAGAAGACTTAGATGCAAAGTTGTCATATTGTAGGCTATATTCCCCTTTTTAAGAAACATTTCTTTCTCGTTGTGAGATCCTTGTCTTTACAAGAATGCAGTCATTCAATATACTTCTGGTGGACACACTTGAAAAGATTTTAGTATACGTAGCAAATATTTTTTAGATAATGAAAAATAGATAAAGTTCTCATCAGCTCTCAAGTAGAAACTCCATGGCCAAAAAAATAATCAAATGATATCTAAGAAATACATATCTAGACTAACATCTTTAATTTTAGATCAAAGTCAATCCTTCCCAACTTTTGCACAAAGAAAACCTCAATCTACAAGTCTGTCACCAGTTTAGAGATTGAGAAGAACTAGTGGTTCCAGATAGCATTCATGCCATTAATATCCTTATGATACCAATCCTATCCAAGATTTCTCGATCAGACAAAATGGTTGAATCACAAAGTGAGACCAAGCAAGGAATAACTAGAGTATGATATATGAGTTAATATTGTGAACAAAATCAATAAGATAAAATGTGCTGCCTTATACAGACACAAGTCACTTCACTTCGGAGATAAGGATTAGAAGCACAAAAAATTTGAGCCCTAGCAACGAAAAACTGAAGAATTACAAAGCCGCCAGGTTAATGAGAACCACATTTCAATATCCTCCTCCTTAAGAGGCCTTTTGGGATGCATGACATTTTTCATACATGTCAAAATTACTTTGAAAGAGATAATATGCCTTGAACCTGCTAAGAATTTTACTGTAAAATAAATTATCATATAGTTCAACTTCTAAAATTTTCAATTATTTCAACCTCATTTTCATGAGCAATCAACTTCCATGAAATCTGCTAACGTTCATAACCATCATCCTCATTTATGGTTTCCAAATCTAACATGGAAGGATAAGATTCTATCTAATCCTCAGGTGCTGTAAAGGCATCAAAATCAATAACTATATGCGTACCAAAAAGAAATGGATGATTGAATTTAAACATTGCAATAAAACCCATATTTTTTAACCAAGAAAGATAACAATTCAATAACACAAACATACTTTTTCATCACAAATCAATGAAACAATGTCATCGTGGACTTGAAAACAAACCACTTTACAATAGAAAATGCAAAGAAAGGGTCCAACAAATTATCATCTGTCCACCAAATATGAAACTCACTAAGAGAGCTCATAGACACCAAGCATTTTACATAAGCAAACACCATAAACGACTACCCATTTGCCAACTATAACACAGTACAAAACTAAAACCCCATTATTTCCCATCAATATAAGAAAAATATACTCAATTCCATTAAAAATCAATGAGAAGAACATAGATATCTACCATTTTTGCACAAGAAAAAAGAAAAGAAAGACCCCAAATTCGAATTCTTGTCATTGATTCTACAATAAATCACACATAAATTCAAATCCAGCGTGGTACATCAAAATTTGAACCCTCAACAACATTAATCCTCAATTAAACAACAAGAAAAGTTGTTTTCACATGAAATTCAGGGTGAGTTGTTTTTGTTAGAATTTTTTGTAAGGTGGCCTAAATAAAAATAAAAACTTGAAATTATTTATTTTTATAGTAGCCCATCAATTTATGTAATATTTACAATTCAGTTTAGGTAGGAGTTAGATTTCCCAATAGAGTCTTGATGGGTAGACCCTATATATAAGTGGAGAAGTCTTAGTCCCTCCGAGCTGTTGAAAACTTCTTGAGGGATCCCATCACCATCAATAATCAAAGGGAGAAAGACAGCGAGATCGACTTAGTACTCGCACGACCTCTTGTAGATTGTGTTTCTGCTTCTGTTTTATTGGTCGTGCTGTGTGAATTATCATCGACAACATTCAAGGCAGCATAGTGTGATCATTGACATGGACTCATGTATGCTTCTGCTGCTCAAAATCCAACAAATGGTACCAGAGCTAGGTTTTATATCTTGGCTCATGTTGTTAATCTTATTATATAAGTTGACTGGATGATTATAGCCAGTGACTACAATGGTTGAATCACACATTTACATTGTGTTTGCTTTGTTCCATAGATTGCAATAGTGTAACATAGCATTCAAGGGCTGTATGGATTATGCCCTATGTTTATTGAATCGACTGCAAGGGGTTTTTTTTGTTCATGGCAATGGAATCCACACATGAAAGGGTTGTGTTTGGGTTACATAAATGAATGCCAATACCATGGCATATATGTCCATTTGCAACCATTAGAGCTGCTATCGCTGAATTTGGGCTTGAACCCCATGCTGATTCTAAACGTTATTGAGACTCAGTGAAGTTGCTGGGTCGCCCACCTCCGCCGGCAACGATTGTGGACGTCGGATGTTGGACACCCTCCGCCGGTGGTCATGTAAGAGGGGTAAATGGTGGTTGTCCTCCGTCGATGGTAACCGCCATGCTGCAGTTACATATGGTGGCTTCAGGCGGTGGGGCGTTCTCATCCACTCCCTCCGTTATGGCATGCAAGTCGGGAGGGAGATGGAGAGAAAACTGAATGGCCCTACCTCGTTGGGATTAACCGCTTTGCCTCCTCATTAATCACTTTCCTTTCTTTACCATCATGGTTGACATTTTTGCCCTCATAAGTTTGCGTCTTTGCCATTTAACCACATGGTTCTTTTCCCTCGTCAAAGTTATATGACTTTACCTTTGTGTGTTGATTTTTTTTGCCCTTATGTCTTTATGCCTTCTCTACTTGCCCATTGCCGCTTGTATTCCTGAATTAACAGGATCCGTACACTAAGTTCAGCAAGAATGGATCTTAAATGAGATCCAATTAAAGATTTAAAGTCATAATTGATGGATCTCATAATTGGATTCAATTTTTGGACTAAATATTCATGCTCTTATTCTTGATATTTTAATTAATTATTGAAAGATGCATGAAATATTTATGAATATTATTTGTCAATAATTTTATATTTAGCAATTCTAATTTATTTTCACTATTCTAGTTGCCCCGAAGGGTCTAGAATGTGTTAGTATATAGGATTGTTAATTTTGGATATTTTTCTTGTGATGAAAAATTTCATTAAAGTATGTTGAATTGTAGTTTTGCCCAAAAGTAGCTATAATTCGATATATTGATTGAAATTTAATAACAGACTGAAAACTACTTAACACGAAGAATCTTAGCCCGAAGGAGAGATATCTTTGTCTTTAAGTACTTTTAGTCAATTGTTAAATATTGATGGTATTATCATAGCATTATTGACATTGTTCATAATTTATGTTTATATGATACATGTTGATTATGAATTATTAGCTATGATTATATTAATGATTATTGGAATTGCACATAATGGTTTGTCTGCATCATGACAATAATGTGAGCTTAATTTTGATTGTTCAGCTATGACTCCGGCTTCCCTGCATCCTCATTTGTCTCATATTCTTGCACTAAATAGATTGAATTATAATGATTGGCATGAGAAGCTTCTCATCACCTTGGGTTGTTTAGATCTTGATTTAGCTTTGCGAACTGAAAAACCTAATGCCACTACTGATAATAGTACTGATGAAGAAAAGGTCAAATATGAAAGGTGAGAGCGTTATAATAGATTGTCCTTGATGATAATCAAGAGTTCAATAGCAAAAAATATCAGGGGTTCTGTTCCTGATGATGAGAGTGCTAAAAAATATCTTGATTCCATTAAACAACAGTTTAGTGGATCAGACACAGCAATGGCTGGAATGCTCACTAATAAATTGACCCCCATGAGATATGATGGCACCAATGGAGTGCAAAAGCACATTATTGAGATGTCTGACATATCTGGAAAACTTAAGGCATTGGGGATGACTATCTCTGAATCTTTTCTAGTTATGTTTGTGCTCAACTCTCTTCCATCACAGTTTTCACAGTTTAAAATATCTTATAACACATATAAGTAAACATGGACATTGAATGAATTGATATCCATGTGCTTGCAAGAGGAAGAGAGATTGAAGCAGGAAGGATCACTGGTTGTCAATTTTGCTTCATCATTAAAGCACTATAAGTCTCGGAAGGGAAAAGGAAAGAAATTTTCACCAAAGAAAAGGCAAGAGGAAAGAAAGTTGGATGACAGGTGTCACTTCTGTCATAAGAAGGGACACTTTAAGTTAGACTATCAAAAGCACAAAAATTCGTTTTAAAAGAGAGGTAATTCTCATTTATGTGTTTGTTTCTAAACCAATTTTATGAGTGTATCCTCTAATACTTGGTGGATTGATTCTGGTGCTGCTATTCATGTTACAAATTTATTGCAGGCATTCCTTTCCAGCAGAAAACCAAACTAAAGTGAATCCTCCATCCTAATGAGCAATCTGACAAGATCCAAAGTCAAGACTATAGGAAATTATAGGTTTTGTCTTGATATTGGACATTATTTAGATCTTTATGATGTTTTCTATGTTCCATCAGTGTCTAGGAATTTGATTTCCTTATCAAAACTTGATGTAATGGGTTATTATGTTAGTTTTGGAAACTTAAAGTTTAGTTTGTTTAAGAATTCCATTTTAGTTGGTACTGAAACATTATGTGATGGTCTTTATAAATTAAATGCAGATTGCTCATTTTCTAATAGTGTATCTACCTTGAATGTGAATGTTGGTGTTAAACATTGCTTGATTGATGATAGTTCCTCCATGCTATGGCATAAACGATTGGGTCACATATCGAAAGCAAGAATGTTAAGATTAGTGAAAAATAAAATATTGCCCACTCTTGATTTCACTGATTTTAGCACTTGCATCAATTGTATGAAAGGAAAACAAACCAAGACTCAGAATAAACAAGGTTGTAGATGTGAAGGACTCTTAGAATTGATTCATATTGACATTTGTGGTCCATTTCCACAATGTATAAGTGTTGAGCAATACTTTATCACATTCATTGATGATTTCTCACGTTATGGTTTTGTTTTCTTATTACATAAAAAAAAGTCTGAGTCTTTGATAACATTTAAAATTTACAAAAACTTAGTAGAGAATAAGTTGAATAAAAAAATCAAAATTGTGAGATATGATAGGGGTGGAGAATATTATGGTAAACATGGTCAGTTGGGTCGTATTCCTGGACCCTTTGCTAGATTCTTTGAAGAGAATTGTATACAACCACAATACTCCATGCCTGAAAAACCTCAACAAAACGGTGTGGCTGAAAGGCTAAATCGTACTCTCATAGATATAGTGAGAAGTATGATTAGAAATTCATCTTTACCCATAAATTTGTGGAATGAGGCTTTGAAAACCGCTATGTATATTCTCAACCAAGTTTCTATTAATGTTGTTCCTAAAACTCTTTTTGAGTTATGGACAGAAAGGAAACCCAGTTTGAGACATATGCATGTTTGGGGTTGTCAAGCGGAGGCTAGATTATACAATCCACAAGAAAAGAAATTGGACTCGAAAACTATTACTTGCTACTTTATTGGGTATCCAAAATGGTCAAAAGGGTATAGATTTTATAACCCATCTCATACTACTAAGATTGTTGAAACTGGCACTGCTAAGTTTATTGATAATGATAAGAATAGTGGGAGTATGAATAGTGTTCCACGCAATGTGGAATTTGAAGAAGTTATGGATCCTTTCCCTACTACCTTTATGATAGATGTGAGGTCTAAACTCATAGATCATGATATGATAGATCAACAGTCAGACCATACTATATTACCCACTAAAGAGGTTAATGTTGATCATGTACCACTTCAAAATAACACGCATGATGATAATGATAATATACTTCATCCTTCTGAACTAAGAAGGTCTCAGAGGGTTTGGAAACCCGTTGTTTCAAATGACTATATTATATATTTAGAAGAGTGTGATTATGATGTTGGTACTAATAATGATCCATACTCATTCAAAGAAGCCATTGAAAGTAAAAAAAAATTGAATTATGAATGAATGTCATGAATGATGAGATTGAATCCATGCACGTAAATGAAGTTTGGGACCTTGTAACATTACCTAAGGGATATAAACCAGTTGGTTGTAAATGGATTTTCAAAACCAAACGTGACCCCAAAGGTAATGTAGAAAGATACAAGGCCAAACTTGTAGCAAAAGGATTCACTCAGAAAGAAGACATTGATTATAGAGAAACATTTGCTCCAGTTTCTCGAAAAGATTCATTCAGAATTATCACGGCATTGGTGGCTTACTTTAACCTAGAGTTACATCAGATGAATGTAAAAACAACCTTCTTGAATAGAGATCTAGATAAAGAGGTATACATGATGCAACCTGAAGGTTTTGAAATGAAAGGAAATGAAAATCTAGTATGCAAATTAAAGAAATCTATATATGGACTTAAACAAGCTTCCCGTCAGTGGTACTTGAAATTTAATAAAATTATTATGTCCTTTGGGTTTACTGAGAACAATGCTGATCAATGTATATACCTAAAAGTCAGTGGGAGCAAGTTTATATTTTTTATTCTATATGTGGATGATATATTGCTTGTTGCTAATGATTTGAGTCTTTTAAGTGAGGCCAAAAATTTCTTTTCCAATCATTTTGAAATGAAAGATATGAGTAATGTATCATGTGTTATTGGTATTGAAATCCATCATGATAGAAGTAAAAGACTACTTGGTTTATCCCAAAAAGCTTATATTGCTATATAAGATTTTAGAAAGGTTTAATATGTCGAACTGCTCATCATGTGAAGTGTCAATCTTTAAAGGTCATAAATATAGTTCCCATCAGTGTCCACAGAATGATATTGAGAAGCAGGAAATAAAGACTATTTCATATGTTGCTGCCCTTGGGAGCATAACGTATGCTCAAGTTTGCACTCGTCCTGATATTAGTTTTACTATGAGATTACTTGCGAGATATCAAAGTAATCCAAGAATGAAACATTGGAAAGCAGTGAAGAAAATAATGAGATATCTTCATGAAACTAAAGATTTCAAGCTCACTTATGGCAAAACTAATCACTTGAAAGTGATTGGTTATACAGATGCAGACTTTGCAGGTTGTTTGGATAGTAGTAAGTCCACATCAGGATATGTTTTCTTTCTTGCAGGTGGGGCAGTTTCATGGAAAAGTGTTAAACAACATATTGTGGCTACTTCTACTATGGAAGCCGAGTTCATTGGTTGTCATGAAGCATCCTCACATGCATTATGGTTAAGGAAATTTATCACCGCACTTAAAGTTGTGAATTCCATCTCCAGACCATTAACATTACATTGTGACAATTCCTCTGCCGTATTTTTCTCCAATTATAGTAAGTCTACTAGTGCTAACAAGCACATTGACATCAAGTACCTTTCTGTGCAAGAAAGGATTAACAATCATCTTGTATCAATTAGTTTTGTCTGTAGCTCTGACATGATTGTTGACCCCATGACTAAAGCCTTGGCACCCAAAATTTTCTCAGGACATGTAATGAGTATGGGTGTTATTTCATGGGATAATTGATGATGCAATTGATACATTTGAGATCTCTTAATGGATGATTGACTATTTTCTTCTATTTTATTTGTTAACATTTGTGCATGACATGGAAGAATTTGTCTGAATGACATTAAAGTGGGACTATTTGTATGCTCCACCATAAGGAAGTTACTTAAGTGAGTTTATTAATATTATGATACATGAAAGGAAGTATATCATTTGATTTATATGACCGCCATTTAATGAATTTTCTTAATGTAAGTATAAAGGGTGAATCGTATATATATTGATTAAGTATATTTTTTTTAAAACAAAGTGCACTCGACTTGGTTTTCAACTATAATTCAAGGTTCATATTTTATATGTACACTTATTATTATTTTGTATTAGGCCAAGTGGGAGAATGTTAGAATTTTCTGTAAGGTGGCCTAAATAAAAATAAAAACTTGAAATTATTTATTTTTATAGTAGCCCATCAATTTATGTAATATTTACAATTCAGTTTAGGTAGGAGTTGGATTTCCCAATAGAGTCTTGATGGTTAGACCCTATATATAAGTGGAGGAGTCTTAGTCCCTCTGAGTTGTCGAAAACTTCTTGAGGGATTCCATCACCATCAAGAATCAAAGGGAGAAAGACACCAAGAGAAGACTTACTACTCACACGACCTCTTGTAGATCATTTTTCTGCTTCTATTTTATTGGTCGTGTTGTGTGGATTATCATCGACAACATTCAAGGCAACATAGTGTGATAATTGACATGGACTCAGGTACGCTTCTGCTGCTCAAAATCCAACAGTTTTAACAAACAAAAAGTGACCAAAGAGAGAGAAAGAAAGGGACAGACCGTCACTTGATGGACTGCATTTCTATGAATGCATGATCACGGAGGAGTTTACTTAATGCCAAGGAGACGAAGAGTATAGAGGAGATAGTGATACCATGGATCTTTTTGTGAATGCTCGATCCCAGAGGAGATAGCGACGTTGTGCTTGAGTCACACAAGGTGAGTGAGTGTTCAACAACCGCGAGGGCGAGTAGAGGGTGTCCGACATCGGCGAGGGTAGGGTAGGGTAGGGTAGGGTAGGGGTGAGTACAATGATAGAGGGTTAGAAGAAGGCAAAAGAAAAAGGAAGGGAGACCTCCCACAAAAAGACTAAAAATAACTTTAACATCACCGATGATATTTATCGTCGTTGATGTTAAACTAGTGGTGACGACCATTATCGTCGTCAATAGAACTAGGAATACACTATAGATGATGATATGTATCGTCGTCAATAAGACTAGAGGATAAGTTTAACATCAACAATGATATTTATCATCGTTATCGTTAAACAATTTACGATAATAATTATCATTGTCAATATGATTAGGGATAAGTTTAACATCAACAACGATATTTTGTCGTTGTTGATGTTACACTATTAGTGACGATAATTATCATTGGCCATAATATTAGGGATAGTTTAACATCAACAACAATAGGCGACAATAATTATTGTCGACATTTGTTGATCTTTATAATCTATTATCAGCATATTAACAATGATAATTATCATTGACCATAGGATTAGGGACACCATTAGTGATGATAATTATCATTGGCCATAATATTAGAGATAGTTTAACATCAACAACGATAGTTATCGTCATTGATGTTACACAATGGGTGACGATAATTATCGTCGCCAATAGATTACAAATACTCCATAAATTATGACGATAATTATTGTTAATCATTTTATAATCTATTACCAGAATATGAACATCGATAATTATTGTCATCAATAGATTATAAATAGTAACATATTTACAATGATAATTATCATCGTCAATGAGAATATATGTGACGATAATTATTATCGTCTATACTCCAAAAAAAATATAAAGGATAATTGACAATAATTACTTATCATCATATTTGAGAAGTGACGATAATATCATTGACAATATTTTGTCTCGACCATCTTTCGTGTGTTCCTATTCATATTACCGACGGGATAAAAGCGACAACTTTATATCATTGGCTATAGTCATTTTTACTACGACATTATTTATCGTCAGGATTAGTTTATTATTGATCATCATTTTTATAGTCGGTAATAACATGTTTTCTTGTAGTGTTTTCTCCGAAAAATCTCTGAACATAATAATGATTTTGAGAAATCATCATCAACTCATAAAAAATGATAATGTCCTTTTAGGCCCAGGGCACGTGTTGTATTTGAGGAAGGATCAAGTGCAATGCTATTGCACACCCTTGGTGCGCTGCTGCACGATCACCCACCATTTGCAGTTGATCCCCACAGCTGACAAGTTGTACCCCAAATATGGTAGGTGATCTGTGTCTCAAAGATAGTGGGTGATCAGGCACAGCAGCACATTCAAAGTATGCAATCACATTACATTGCACCTGATCCTCCCCGTTGCATTTTGGGAACTCGAATGATTTGTCGAGTACTTAGTCCCGCTCATGGATTTGCCTCTCTATTTCTCTCTTGATACAATGGAAGGTGCGTCCTCTTTGTTAGCGCTCTTTGACTCTGTCAGCAAAGCAGGTTATATGTTCCCCCCCCCCCCATGATTCACTGAATCCCACGTCTGTGTTCGGGGCTTTGAATGAGCACCACGTATACAAGCACATGGGGCTCGTATTCCCGTGTATGTTGACATAACTTTGCATCGGACTCTGGTGTTGTTGCAAAGACTTAAGTACCCTTTATTGCTATTCTTCTCATAAAGTGATGGTTTGAGAAAATGACAAAAATGCCTTTCATTCAAAAAAGAAAAAACAAATAGTTCAAAAAAAGGACAAACATGTCCTCCATCCAGAAAGTCGAGGATGATGTTGACTCTTCAAAGTCTTCTTCTTTTTCTGTTCAAAAAAAGGACAAACATGTTTTCTTCTTCTTTCTCCGTAAAACACTGTAAAACCCTTTCTCTCTCTAGAGAAGAAATCAAGGGAAACAAAGAGTTCTTCCTGGAGAAGGCCATGAACATCAACCCTCTCACTCTCTCTCCCTTCTCTCTCTACTTCTGTGCACATCCAACAGACGATCCTACATTGCTGCATCGTCATCTTCTTCTTCTTCCTTCTTCGTAAAACACTGTAAAACCCTCTCTCTCTGTAGAGAAGAAATCAAGAGAGGTAAAGGGTTCCTCCTGGAGAAGGCCATGAACACCAACCCTCTCACTCTCTCTCCTTTCTCTCTCTACTTGTGTGCCTGATTTAGAGTTTTTGCCCTTACAGGAGGGGGGTCCGGGGGCTCCCCCCCGGCGCGGATCCCGCTGCGCGGTCAGCGGGCGGGGGTCCAGGGGGGGCCGCCCCTGGCGGGGGGCTCGGGTGGCAGCGCCCTCCGGACCAAAATTTTTTTGGGCCTTCAAACAATGATTTGTAGTATTATCGGGCTTTCCTACAGCAATTTGTAGCATTTGTAGTATTATCGGGCTTTCCTAATTTGCGGAAGGCACTACAAATCGCTATAGCGATTTGCGGAAGACACTACAAATCGCTATAGCGATTTGCGGAAGACACTACAAATCGCGGATTTGGAATATGACCTCCGGTTAGGGAGATATGACTCTGACAAGTTGGTCCTAATTTGCGGAAGACACTACAAATCGCTATAGCGATTTGCGGAAGACACTACAAATCGCTATAGCGATTTGCGGAAGACACTACAAATCGCTATAGCGATTTGTGAATCGCTATAGCGATTTGCGGAAGACACTACAAATCGCTATAGCGTTTCGCGATTTACGGAAGACACTACAAATGCTACAAATTGCTGTAGGAAAGCCCGATAATACTACAAATCATTGTTGGAAGGCCCAAAAAAAATTTGGTCCGGAGGGCGCTGCCCCCCGAGCCCCCGCCAGGGGCGGCCCCCCCTGGACCCCCGCCCGCTGACCGTGCAGCGGGATCCGCGCCAGGGGGGAGCCCCCGGACCCCCCTCCTGTAAGGGCAAAAACTCTAAATCAGGCACACAAGTAGAGAGAGAAGGGAGAGAGAGTGAGAGGGTTGGTGTTCATGGCCTTCTCCAGGAGGAACCCTTTACCTCTCTTGATTTCTTCTCTACAGAGAGAGAGGGTTTTACAGTGTTTTACGAAGAAGGAAGAAGAAAAAGATGACGATGCAGCAATGTAGGATCGTCTGTTGGATGTGCACAAAAGTAGAGAGAGAAGGGAGAGAGAGTGAGAGGGTTGATGTTCATGGCCTTCTCCAGGAAGAACTCTTTGTTTCCCTTGATACTCTAGAGAGAGAAAGGGTTTTACAGTGTTTTACGGAGAAAGAAGAAGAAAACATGTTTGTCCTTTTTTTGAACAGAAAAAGAAGAAGACTTTGAAGAGTCAACATCATCCTCGACTTTCTGGATGGAGGACATGTTTGTCCTTTTTTTGAACTATTTGTTTTTTCTTTTTTGAATGAAAGGCATTTTTGTCATTTTCTCAAACCATCACTTTATGAGAAGAATAGCAATAAAGGGTACTTAAGTCTTTGCAACAACACCAGAGTCCGATGCAAAGTTATGTCAACATACACGGGAATACGAGCCCCATGTGCTTGTATACGTGGTGCTCATTCAAAGCCCCGAACACAGACGTGGGATTCAGTTAATCATCGAGGGCGAACATACACAACCCTCTCATCTCTCTCTGTGCTCACAATGAGCACATGTGTTCTCTCTCACAACAAATGTGCTCATTATGAGCATATTTGAGAGAGAGGGCACCAAAAAGAAGTACGTGTAGGCGATATTATTGTATTTCTCTCATGGCATGACATATATATATATATATATATATATATATATATATATATATATATATATATATATATATATATGAAAGCATTAGTTAATAATATGACAAGATATGAAAAGTAAAATTTAAAAAGTGTTGACATATCACTAAGTGTGGTAATAAACCAAGATATTTTAGGGCTCGTTTGCTTGGCTAGTGAGAATCACTCTCCTACACTTGCCCAAGATTGTTTTTGACAACCCATTTTCACATTATCTACCAAACATGCAAAAATGTTTTACTTCACGTTTTTTGCATTTTCAAATGATTCACATTCTCATTTTTGCATTTGATTTATTTGCATGTTTGAAAAATCCAATCAAAAGCGTCCTTAAATATAGGCATTATTGTGAAATATCACTTTTTTAAAGTTTAATGAGAATAAGAAATTTCACTATAAAATCAAGTTTTTTTTTTTTAATATCAAGGACTTTGCCACTAGTCATGTCCATGCATATGCTATATTCAAATAGGTTCTGCTCATCCCCTATGTTGTCCCCATCTTCATACAAATTTTTTTATTTCATTGATGCAAGTTATTTTGACCAAATCAAAATCCATAGATGTGATCTTAAATCACCAAAAATCTGACTTGTGGGCAGGATTTTTTAGCAATTGAAAAAACAAGGGTTGACAAACCATGAAACTTTGTGATTTAAAAAAAAATCAAATTTTTTCGTTGAGAGGAGAACGGAAAGAGAGAGTTGTGGTTCACTGAATGAAAGAGGTTCTTTGAAACACTCTTTTGCATTTCAGGGTAAAAAAGGATTCGATGACGGGATCCAAATGAAATGAAATTCGCTTGATTGTTTTTTATTGAACTTCAATCATTCTTGGAGTTTAGTGATTTCACATATAAAGTCACACCAACTTGGGTCATAAGATTTAAGAGGCGTATGAAGATTGGAGATGAGTGAAACCAAACTATGCATGATAAGATCCATCGAGGCCTTGAACTCCAGACCCGATTCCAACGCATCCCACGTGTAACGCATTATCAATAGAGCGGAGCCCATTATCCTCAGCTTCTTGGTAAACCTGCCAGAATTGACCGAAAGCAAGAGCCGACGCGTCAAAACTACGCGTACATGTACGAAAAGACCAAAATATTCTTGTCATTAGAAAGGCGACTGGTTAAATCAGATTCCTCAAAACGCCCACGTATAAAATTTAATGACTAAACTACCCTCGAATCATGACGTACCGGGTTGTTCCTGCCACAGACAGCCATGCACGCAGTACAGGAAAATCACTGGAACTTGCCTAAAATATCCCTTGTATATAAGCTCCTCTGCTCGGCCATTTAATCATAGATCCGCGGACCTAAACTCGAGTCTCCATCATTAGATTATAAGGTCATTCCATACTGAACCAGATCCAAATAAGCCAAGCGACCCGTAATCTTCAAATCAAATATCTAACATTGGCTTCTGATGCATGTGTTTTTAGCCTGACCTCTCTCTCTCTCCACAGAAATATGCATACATGGTCCACTAGGGATCCACAGGTGGCACTCTTTGCTGCAAATAGGGGTGTCAACGGGCCTGGTCTACCCGGACCGGACACGAACCAAGCTTTATAGGGACTGGGTATATGGTGATAAATAAGAAGACCCGATTAAGACCTAGGTTCAGACCCAAAAATCCGATTAATATATGGATCCGGATATAGTTTATGAAATTTTATACCAGATTTGGACTCGACTCGACCCTGACAGTAATTTTTCAATGTAAAGATGATAAAAAATATGGTTTTACTGGGGTTGGTTCATGTAGTTTTTATCGGGTTCCGATATGTTTTTTGTTACAGTAGATCTGATTAGACTCAGGTCTGAACCCAATACCTTCCCGAACATATGATTCAAATCTGGTTTCACCTGAGTTAGAACCAAACCCGACCCATTGACACACCTAGTTGCAAAGGCGTATACTTCTTGGTGTGCAAAAGAGACCTCAAGGGTTTTACTAACAAAGGTCAGTTAATGTATAATCGGTAATGAAAGGTAGGGATGGCAGTAGACCGGGGCGGGGCAGGGGACAAGCTCTTCACTCATGGCCTGTCTCAAAATTTCAACTTCCATCCTTGCATGGGTTTAGATTTTAACTTCCATTCCTGCCTCCATCACCGTTTCATGTCCTCCCTCCCCAGTTGAAATGGAGTGAGGCGGAGCAGGGGAAAGCGTAAATCCATCCCCGCCTTCATCTCTGCACGAGTTTTGATTTTAGCTTCTATTCCCGTTTCATGTCTTTCATCCCCGGTTCAAATGGGGGTGAGGAGGGGCAGGGCCCATTTCCCCTGATCCACTGTTATATATATATATATATATATATATATATATATATATATATATATATATATATATATATATATATATATATATATATAAAGCTAAAATCACCTTAAAATACCAGTTATACAAAGTATCGTTGGGTTTTGAACTTGCAAGGTCCCAAACACAAGGTGACGTGCAATAACCGCTCCTACCAAACAAGCAGAGTCCTAGTTGTAATTGTTGATGGCGACCAACACTTCTGGAGCCAACTCTGCGAAATGAGATTTGGTAAAATCTTTTAGTGTTGAGGGTATTTTGGTTAGTAAAAAAAAGTTGAATGGCAGAATTCCCTGTACATGAATGTTTCTGGCAGGTCTTGCCGACACCGGAAACCAGTGTTGTGAGAGGCGTACGCCTCAGTCAGAGGCGAAGCCCAGGCTCAACGCCTCGCTTCGCCTCATCGCATTTACAACCTTGCGACTCAGTCTCACGTTGTGAGAGGCGTACGCCTCAGTACCTGAGGCGTATGCCTCAGAGGAGCGTAGGCTCAACGCCTCGCTTCGCCTTATCGCACAACCTTGCGGGAAACATGAATGCTGGATGGTGTGTCCCATGTCATGAACGGCGGGACGACCTAAATGTTCGTTTGTCTTTGATGAGGAAGTTGGGCCTCTTTTGGTCATTTTCATACATGCAAAAATACCACCACCCTTTTTCGTCGAATCTCAAGAGCAGTGGGCCTAACCTAAAAGACAAAATTACCCCTCATGACTTTTGAACCTGGTTTCTACTTTCGATTGTAGAGTCGGATTGGCAAAGTTAACCCTTGAAGAACCTCTGCTCATCGTAGAGGGGTCAGGGATGGAAGGGTTGACCCCATTCATATAACTCATAGCCAGGTTCGGATTCGGGTTTGGGTTTTGTCAGGTCATGAAAACAAAATTTCAAAACTGGACCCACATAATTTTAATTTTTTTATGAAAATATCTATAAAATACTCAAGTCAGGTACTCGAAAAAATGCCAGCTCGAGTCGGGTTGGGTACCCAGTAAAAAACATGACCCAAAACAGGTCTGCATATTGTGTCCGGTCGGGTTCAAGTCGATCAGCACTTTCCATGTCCATACTCGGGATTTCTACATGATACAAACCGAACCAGTTGACAGCCCTAATGAAGAGTACACCTAGCTTCGACTTTGCAACACATTGGCTGGCCTTCGGTTGGTAAAACCCGAGGGTTTTGAACTTCTTGACTCTTAATGTTACTAATCTTGTTAAAGGGATTTTCTCTGTGAAAGAAAATTTTGTGATTGATTTAAAATTTTGGTTTTATTGATTTTTTTTTTTAGTAAATGATGGCATGTATAAAAATGTTCACAAGGGCTCTACTCATTTGGTAGGGATAACTTATGAACAGGGGCGTAGCTAGGATTCATGTGAGGGGGGGGGGGGACATGGGTGTAGCAAAAAAAAAATTATTTGTGCGATAGTCGGGGTCCGGGGGCAGCGCCCCGAAAATTTTGTTTTTGAGATAAAATAAAAAATGGCTACAATTATTAATAAAAATCTATTTCATATGGACAAATCAAACTATTTGCTGCAGTGGGGGCTGGGCTAGGACTGGACTGGGCTAAAAAATGGATAAAAATCTATTTCATATGGAATCAGGGCTGGGCTAGGACTGGGCTTTTAAAAAAAAAACAAAAAAAATTAACTCTTTCGGGAGGCAGGACTGGGCTACATGATATTATTAATAAAAATTAACAGCCCAGTCCTGCCCCCCCCTAGCTACGCCCTTGCTTATGAATATCACCGAGTTGATGATACAGCATAAGTTTGAAACCCAGAAGTGGTGTCCTTGGTTGAAGCTGGGTGTACTCTCCAGTGGGCAGGAGAACGACCTCAATGGTTTTACCAACCGGGTTCCCTTGGATTATCAAAAAAATAAAAAATAAAAAAATAAAAAATTTATCTGAATATAGCATATATTTAGGGTGAAGATTTTGCAAATTCTGGCTGTTCGGGATTCAATTTTGATCCAAATCTTCATGAATTCAACTGTTCTGGATCTGAACCATTCTAGGAGTAGTGGCCATTGGGCCCTACGGGCTGTCGGTACATGGACCTTTTCTGGTCAGGCCTGAGCGGTAAAATGCAACCCAGGCCTGATTACTTAATCAAGCCTGAAATGACACGCCAACTAGTAAGATTGTGTGCGCGTATGCTCTTTAACAAATATCGTGAGAAATTGCCTGAAAGTTTAAAATGGCAATTTCTTGCAAGATTTTCAAAATATCATGAGATTCATGAAAAAACAATAAAATACCGTGATTTAAACGTGATATTTACGTTTTAAATGGTTATTTATCGTAAAAAAAAACGTGTATTTTATTTTTAAATAAATTTTATTAATATTTTCTTATAAAAATTATTTTTTATATTTTAAATTAAATTTTTTATTGCCAGAATTTTGCCGAAAAAAAACATGAGGATTATGAAAAATTTTCAATTTCCCACGAGTTTTTGAGAAACGAGATTTTGCCAAAAAATTTGTTTGTCACTATGGCGTATGGTAGGGCTCTGCAGAGGCACGTGCAAGGGGGCGGAACAAATGGTGTGGACATGGGAGGGTGGCGAATGGCAGGCTGCGTACACAGCAACAATACAATGGGCACGCGCACGGGAGGGGTGGTGATGATGCGGCTTAGGGTCCAATTGGCCATGACAGGACGGTAGTGGCGGTGTGGGTGCATGCATGCAAGATGATGATGAAATGTGAGAATGGAGAGAGAAGATGGATAGGGATGCGCTCATTTGAGGCAGAGAAGTCCTCAAAAATCAAAAGGCTAACTTGTGTTGGGACGTTGCAAGTTCGAATCCCATTGGTATGGTCTGTATAACTGGTAGGGGGTCGGCCTAACCCCAACTTTCGTTATAAAAAAAGCTACTTCTCATTCATGATAGAGAATGCTTATTACATCATCCATGTTCTCAACCTTAGGGCTCACCCAAACTGGACCCAACATCACTAACAATCAAAGGATCCTATTCCTACTCAAGCTGCTCTCTACAACCAACTCACTAGCGCATAGAGAAATTTCTTGTTGGCTCGTATCACGGCCCATGTGTAAAATGTATAGGGCTTGACAGACCTGACCCATTAGCTAAGTTTGGCCTAAAGGGCCCTGCCCAAGTCTGGCTCGAACCCAATTATAACTTGATCAGGTTGGAATATGGGTCAGGCTCTTAACAGGGCAGCCCAATGGCTACCCCTACCTCGCCCCACCCCACCTAGCCTCATTTGGACTGGGGATGGAGGACATGAAATGAAGAATGGATTGGGGATGAAGGTTAAAATCAAAACTCGTGCCGAGATGGACTTACTTTTGCCCCCGTCCTGCCTTGCTGCACACCATCCCCGATCCCTGTTAAATAAATTGCTATTATACTTTTATATATATATTCCTAACCCTAACATAAAACCCTTTCTCGAATCTCTCATCTCCCCTTTCTTCTAATAAGCCGCGCGAGCTCTTATTTCTCGACTCTCCTTATAACCGTGAAAAATGGCAGTGACGGAACGACCAAAGGAATGGGGCTTTCCCGTTTAAACAGAAATGGAAGACATAAAACAAGGAATGAAAGGAGCTTGAAGGTTAAAATCAAAACCCATACTAGGATGGAGGTCAAAATTTTGAGAAGGGGGCAGGGGTGGAGACCTTGTCCCCTGCCCTGATCCAGACATCCCTGTACCTACCCTGGAATGTTCCTCGCCACAAAGAAAAAAAAAACAGGCACGACCAAGTCTACTGGACATACAAAACCGATACACGAACGACTCGGTGTAGTTCAAAGCGAAAACGAGATAAGAAATAATTTAGTTACTTAGGGACGTTTTCGTCATTTGGCGTCTTCCACGTTCCTTTTATCTCCATCGAATCAAAGGGTGCCCCAGAACGCGATTCCCCACAAATATAAATAAGGAGACCTCCTCCTCTCGGTCTGAATCGCAACGTTTATTTTTCTCTCACCTTCCCCCAAATTTCGCCCTCTCTATCTCCTCCTTCCGCTCCCTTTTTCGTCGTCTTCTCTCCTTCTCCTCCTCCGCGAGATCTACGTTTTTCTTCGCGGGGGCTGCCCTGCCATGGCGTCGAAGCGGATCCTGAAGGAGCTCAAGGACCTGCAGAAGGACCCTCCCACCTCCTGCAGCGCAGGTAACCTCCCCCGCTCAAGATCCCTAGATCTCTTGAGACGCGTCGCTTAGACGATAGTTCCGTTGGTGTTTCTAGGTTTCGATCTCCATATTGATGCCTTCTGATCCCCGATCCGGGTTCTTTAGGGGGGATCGGGTTCGATTTGGTTGATTTTTTTGTCGACCAGGGCTCCCAGAGAGCGTGATCGTCGATTGCTTTTGATCTTTTAGCATAGATCGTGTATTTGTTGCTTTTCGTAGGTGAATCGAGTTTTACGCAGATCTCTGTCTGTGTGTTTCCGAATAGGTTGCTTTTGATGATGCACGTGAGATATGTATTGTTTCTGTTATGAGAAATCGTGTCTTATGTTGTGGATTTTGATGATGCACGTTAGATATGTTTTCTTTCTGTTATGAGAAATCTTGTCTTATGTCATATAATATGGTGAAGTTTTAGGTGTTTTAAGGATTTTTAAGAATGATTATCGGTAGAGTCCACCTTCATCCGGTAGAGTTGCGGAAAATCTAGGGCTTCCTGTTATCCCCTAGAAAATATAGAAAGGCTGGATATTGAAAGCTTATTATTGACGGTAGTTGTTCTCTGTGGTGATTTGTTGCGTGTGTAATGCTATCGATGAAGCTGTGAGAAGGGTCCCGACGGTGATATTACTTTTTCTTCCATCGGTTCTGGCATTGTGCGTGTTTTTTAGTTTGTGAAACAATAGGTAAGATATCTGGGATTTTAACTTTGTCCTTGCGAACGTTATATTGTGCACTCCTTGTAATATGTTAATTTATCTCTCAGAGACTGAGTGATTTCTTGTGGTGATTAATAGGCTACATAAATATCTTGTTCACAGGTTTTTATGCGCTTAATCCTTTTGTTTCATCCTGTTGATTGATAAAGCTATGAGGCTTAAGGAGAATCTTATGTAGCTCTTAGGATAAATGTGTATCTGATTAGAGCTTCCCCCGGCCTGTCATGGATGTACTTCTTAACAACCGAGAGCTAACTGTCTGGAGCCTAATTAAGTCTTGGTTCAAATATTTGTAAGAAAGTTTGGGGCTTTAAAGAATATGTTTTGGTGTGTTCTGAAATGGACACAATAGTTATCTGGGTGATAGGGAAGGTTGAGATATTTCATGCTGGAGTACGATGCATTATTCCATCTTTCTTATTTACATGGATAAGTGGGTGTACGAAAACGTGATATCTGTGTACACGTTCAATTTATTGAATTTAATCTCTTTTCAGCTCACAGTTATAGAGTAGTGGGGCTTGCTATTTGTAGTTCAACAGTCTGCAAAATGTGCTAGTGCGTTATCAAATGGAAACTGTATCAGATTTACCTGTGTTGGAATTGATTAGATGTCCCTCTATCTATAAGTTTGGGTTTTGTAGTCTTGAAGCAAAAAGGCTTAAAAGTGTCATGGCGATAATGTTTTGTTAAAAATTTCGAACTTTTAGCAATGAAGGTTGGATATCAGGAGTCTATAACGGTATCCTGTTTGGGTTATGGAGCCATTGAATGCTATTGAATGATGAGTAGGTGATTCTATAGAAGGATGATTACAGGGACCAGTGAGCTTGAAGATAACTGGTGTTAGAATAATTGATGATTCATCAGTAATTGGTCCTGATAATTTTAGGAAGTTAATATTTGATATAGTGTTATAAGTGATGGATATTTTATTCAAGTTTGGGTATATCATAGTGTTCAGAATCTTTAGATGTTTGTTTCTTGTTGTAATACATTCATGCAAACACAACAGAAACAGCTACCCTTAGACACCGTAGGCCCCTTGTTTTCATATGGGACCTTTGCAATTAAAGTAGCAAGCACACAACACACTCATGCTTTTGTAAATAAATTTCATGGTGCTTTATCTGGCTCATGCCTGCGATTGTAAATAGTTCCTTGCTGTTAGTTCAACTTCTTGTGTTAGCTGGGTTCATGAAGTAGAATATTTACTTAGTATTTGCCATGTTTACACGGTCAAACCAAGGAAAAGTGGTTGATGCCCACATCAGGTAGTGTCCGGTCTACATATTATAGATGTCATTGGGGTTATATTTTTTGGAAACATTTGCATCATCAATCGGAAAGTGTTCACAGGTTTTGTATGCCTTTAACGTTGAAACCAGGGTTACCGGAAACACTCTAGGAGCATGGGAAACATGTTTCCAGGGGAACTGTTTCTGAAATGGGAAACACAACATTTTTGAAATGTGTGGGAAATGCCAATTTTTTTGGGGGAAATGCGTTTCCCACCCTAAGGGAAATATGTTTCCCATATTTGGGAAACTTGCACGTGTTTGCCATGTGTTTCCCAAGTGTTTCCCTTTTGTGTGTACATGTTTCTCATGTTTGGTAAGTTTTTTCTTCTTCTTAAACGTTTCCCTGTCATTTCTCAATTTGTTTCCGGTTTTGTTTCCCAATTCATTTCCCCTTTCCCGTTTCACATGCACCTGAAATCCTTGTTTTCTGTTTTCATTTCCCAAGATGGTTCACATTTGCATTTCCCTTTTTGGCCACCCTGGTTGAAACAGGAAGATGTTTTGTGAGGACAGAGTACTGCAAGTTTGGCTGTCCCGTGTGCTTGGGAGATTAGAAGTACTCTGTTTCAAACTCTTTTTATGAAGTTTATAGGCTGCGAGTCCCATATATCAGTTTTGTCAATGAAGATTGCAGCTTTACTGAGTTATGCCAAGTAGGCACTACCTTACAATATCTATTACTGCCTCTAGGACAACAATATAACTTTTGGGAGGTTCAAGCACAAATTTTGTTTTATGGAATGTGCATTTACTTGTGTAAGAGTGTATATTAAAGCTGAGTTTGAACTCTGATGTACCTTTCATTTTAAAAATATATAGTCAGTTACTTAAGTGTTATGAGGTTCCAGAATTACTACATTTTGCTGTTGTTCTCAAGATATTGTTACTATTTATTAGGTAGCATATTAAAGGTCAATCAGGTACTGCAAGAGTGCCATGATTGTTATTATTGTTTTTATAGAAGATTGTTACTAATGATTAGAGATCCTGTATTTGAGATTCCATGCTGAGCACTACTCATTTGAACATTCTTACTATTTATATTTGGATAATGGCAATGGGAGGATGATGTGAATAGTTTGTAAATAAAGATTTCTTATTATTTAATCAGGTCATTTATATTTACTACAAAGGATGATGTAAATAGTTTATCGGTAAGGGAAATGATATCCAAATTGGAGGTATACATTTCTCATCTCAATGATATCGAATGTGGAGAATTGGAGATATATATATTTATATTAGAAAAGTCTTAGAATATGGTATCTGTGTGTTAGGGGTGATGTAAATTTTCTGTTCATAATCACAAACATGTCTAGCATGCAGCTGGAAACAGATTTAGGTTGGATGGTTATATTATATATGCCTAGTATATATATAGATTTCTAATTTAGCGTAACTCTATAATAGAAGGAATAGTTTGATTTGTTGATTCTCAGTAGATCATTTAATCTATCATCTTATCTTTATTGTCCTTATGTAAATAATAACAATCTTCTAAATGAGGTCATCATGGAGCCTCAAACAGACCCTCATAAATGGTAATGATCTCCTAAATGAGTGCTAATCTTGGTGGGATTTGAACACTGCACTCAGTTAATATATCTCAACTCTCCAGCTATCTTATTTGACACCGTAGCAAATTTCCTGTGCCAGGTGTTATTTGATGCTTGTTTAGTACTAATACTAATATTAGTGGTGCTACTGGAATTTCTCTTGTGATTATGATACGGTTCTGGGTTTTCCTAAGAGCTTGCTGCTCTTTTTTGTTTTTAAATATGTATCGGAACACTGATATAGAATATCGTTCTGCAAGATAAGGACGTTTCTGTTGCCTTTTTTTTTTCTATGCCTTCTCACATTGGTTGTTGCTTATGATGACTTGTCCACGTGTAGCTAATGCAACTGCAGATTTTAGTAGAAAACTGTAAATGTGTTTAACATTTACAGTTTTACTGCATCCTCATTTAACTATTCTCTGAAACTTTTGTCTGTTTTCGTCATTTGTAGGTCCTGTGGCAGAGGATATGTTTCACTGGCAGGCAACAATAATGGGTCCTCCTGACAGTCCTTATGCAGGGGGCGTATTTCTAGTTACCATTCATTTCCCTCCAGACTATCCCTTTAAGCCACCAAAGGTACATCATAATCTGTCACCAAATTATTAATAGAGCCCATCACCGATCCTTTTATGCATGTAATAAACATGTCCAGCACGTTTCAAGTCTTTTAGGCAGAAACATCTCGTGATGTAGATGATCCGTTGAGCATTTTTATTATTTGGCATATTTTGCAGATAGCTATCATATAATCGTTTTTTTTTGGGAGTGATAATCGTTTTAAGGTTTAGCTGGTTGGGCATGTTATTCTCAGTCTAATTTCTGCAGCAAGCTGTGCATGATGCATAGGATAAAAGGACCCCAAGGTGGCAGGGTCACAATAATTCCGCCTGATGTTTCTGTTTGTTTTCTGTTGCTTTAGGTTGCCTTCAGGACCAAGGTTTTCCATCCTAATATCAACAGCAATGGTAGCATTTGTCTCGACATTTTGAAAGAGCAGTGGAGCCCTGCGTTAACCATTTCAAAGGTTTGTAAGCATATGCCTAGAGTTATGTACCCTGTTGTTGGTTTTGATGCTATCATCCGTCTCTGCGTCCCCTTCTTTATCTAGAATGAAAGTTGTGAACACTCTGTGTGAATTGGTATTATTAACAGTGTACATTTTGTAAATTTCCTTGGTGATTTGTTAAGTTTGTTTTACCATAGGAAAGCATTGAAACTTATGAAGGGCTAACAAATTGGTGGATTCTGTAAAATCCATGGATAGAATCCTGCAGTAAATTTTCTCCATACCAGTCACTTGTATTGTTGAAGGCAAATTCTCGCTAAGGTTTTTTCTCAAAGATTTTTTTTCCCAAAGTGTTTTTTCTTGGAAAAATCTTAGGAGAATCTTGGAAGATTAAAAAATTGAAAACTATAAAAAAGATAGGAAATGATGTCTTGCATTATTTTTCTTGCAAAAATATAAATAAATAAGTTTTAACAGGTTTTAAAATATAAAATATAAAATATAAAATATGAAAACAAAAAATCGAAAAAATTGTTTTAGAATATTAAAAAATAAGTTTTTTTAAATATTGTTCTATTATTGTGATATTTTGAATTCTGGTGATATTTTGAAAATATTGCTATATATTGCTGATAATTTCAGCTTACTCTAAAAATACCAATATTATTGTGCTGTGTAACATGGACACTTCTAAAGGGTAACACAAGCGGTTGTGATACTTGGACACAGTTTCTGTAGTGTCAGGTGTGGTCAAATGTACCAGGGTCTATTTCTGTCTGAAACTGGACTCAGTTAACCCTAATTAAGTCCAATTTCATCTTATATTATATACATAAATAGGTATCTGCATCCCCACACGGAATTTTTTTTAAACTGCCGTGTTTTTGCACTGGCACCCGCATCTGCACCTATGTGACATAGTTATCACTATATCTTCAAAATATTGGCGATATAGATCACTGAGGTGGTATCCCATGTGGTAAGCGGGGTCCTATGCCAAGCTGAAGGCCCAGGTTCAAATCCCTCTGCCACATGGGGCTTAAGAGATATCTGGCAAGGGTCTGCCTAACCCCAGCTTGCCTATCAAAAAAAAATATTGGTGATATAGGTAACTATGCTCCACACCAGTGCACTATTTTTCACCCGCATAAGGGTGCATCTTGTGGCTCCTGTATTCTTTGTACAGTTTGATGGATGGGTTACCATTTAATGTTAATGATGTCCTTACCTTTCTTAAAGGTTCAGTGGAAACATTTGGAGATTGCGCAATTTTGTTAACAAAAATTCTGATTTTCTAACGGGGAATTACTTTTTACCTCTTATCAGGTGTTGCTGTCAATTTGTTCATTGTTAACGGATCCGAACCCAGATGATCCTTTGGTGCCAGAGATTGCGCACATGTACAAAACAGATCGGACCAAGTATGAGACGACTGCGAGGAGCTGGACCCAGAAGTATGCGATGGGTTAGTTGAAAGTCTTATTTATATTTGGTCATTATAAATAGATATATGTACGAATGAAAGAAAGGATCTCTCTCCCTTGAAAATGGCTGGTTGGATGATCTTTCATGCTCTGAAAGAGAGACAAATTGCTTTTGCCTGTATGAAGTTTTCTAGGATCTCCTTGACCTATAAACAGTGTTGTGTGTGCATCCCCGTGCCTGTGCGTGCATGTTTGTGCACAGAAGCATCTTTGTGTCCTGCTTTGGGTAATATGCACATCCCTTCTAGTCTGACAAGTTTCATATTCATTACACTGGTTCTATTCAGTTGCTTATTTTAGGGCGATTGCCAAACAGCCTTTTTATGTCAAAATAAATGTGGAAAGGTATGATCAATAGTAGGGTCAAGTTGTGTGTGTGTGTATGTTTTAATATTGGTATGAAAATTCATTGTAGAGAGTGGTAAGGCCTATTTAGATCCAGGAGGATCTGATTATGTAATTGGTTAGCATGCCGTTGGAAGTTTGGAAGTTGCGGAAACATGCTAGAAACAGAGGTTAAAAGGCAAGCTTGGTCTTCAGTTAAATGACTAAAAATGCCTTCGGTATTTTAATCTTTAAGATCATCAGATGAGTTAATTAGGGTTCCAAGGCAAGTTAAGCTTTAAGTGTTCGAGCTTGGCTCATTCTTGTGGTAAGCAGAGCTGACTTGGAGCTCTAGTAGTGAGCCCAAACTAAATGTTTTGAGCCGAGTTTGTGCTGTTTCAAAGATGAAAGTATAAAAAAATACATTGATTCATAGCTGGAAGCTATAAGATTTCATCTCTCAACCTGTTCTTTGCTAACTTAATATTCGAATAATTTGTTGTATGATGTAAAATGTATTTATAATACATTTATCATTATTTAATGAGCTTATATGAGCCAGACATTATATATATTTGACTTTCCAAGCCTATTTCACAAAGTATAAATGAGCTCTTCATGTGCCCTGCAAGGGATGGCAGTGGACCGGGGTGAAAATGGAGCCCCACCCCACCTTGCCCTTTTGGACCGGGGATCGAGGACATGAAACGGGAATGGAGTCAGGGGATGAAGGTTAAAATCAAATGGGGATGGACTTAGCTTTTCCCCACCCCGTCCCTGATCCCTGTTAGTAAAATAACTAAAATACCTTTAGGTATGACAGTGGATTGGGTAGAAACTGTTCTGCCCTGCCTCGCCCTGTTTAGACCAGGGATGGAGGTCATGAAAAGATGATGGAGGTTAAAATCAAAATCCGTTTATGGATGGAAGGCAGAATTTTGAGATGGGGCAGGGGTAGAGACCTTGTCCCCCGCCTCCGCTCCGGTCCACTGCCATCCCTAGGCCCAACCATGAGTGGCTTTTGTTACTCAACCCTAACTGCATATGGGTTATTGGAATATATTCAAAAGCTGAAGTCTGTTGAATTCAATAATAAAAAGTTTGGGTGCGTTCTTGCAAATAGGGCGGCTTCTGTTGCTCCTGTTTTGTGATCGAAGAATTGGAATGGGTAAATCTCATATTTTCATTTTTTTAAAGGATCTGAAATCCGTGATCTTGTTTTTCTGTTCTCCAATTACATCTCAGTGATATGATATCAAGACATTCCAAGTCTCTGCTTGGGAGTCTTACATTGAAATGTGATGTTGGGGATGGAGTTGCCAAAAAAAAGTTCCTCTCATGAACGACGTTGAAATGTGGTGTCGTGACAGCCACCTTGATTTGCAATTCAGTGTTTCAGCAACATTGATCCCAAGCAGCAGAAAACAGAACACGGGGCAAAACCGCCACACACATCTTACTCAAGGCTCCTAACCAAACTTTAAGGCTATGTTTGAAAACCTTGCATTGAAATAGCAACACCATTTTCATGTGTTGCCAAAAGTATGTTTTTGTGAAAACATGGTGTTTAGATTGACTATAAAACACATTAATTTTGGAAGGTCCTGACGGTGACCTAATTAAAAAGGGGGCACGATATTCTCCATTCTCTCTCTCTCTCTCTCTCTCTCTCACACACACACACACACATATATATATATATATATATATATATATATATATATATATAAAGCCGAAATAATCTCATACAATATACTGCTACTGAACCCTTATTCAGGCTTTTTATTTCATTATTACTCTACGTCCACCTTGCTCTCCATAGATTGATTGGCTTACCTCATGTTCATATCATTGCAATATATTTAAACTTGAAAAGGTATTTTAAAGAATCTTACTTTTGTTCCCCCCACCCTCTATCCTCGAAGGGTGGCTAACAGGTTACCTTTAATTTTTCTTCAAATAAAATATTTTAATATGCATGTCCCTCCTTAATAGTCTCGTTTATCCCCACCATCTTTCATATTTCATCATTACTCTCGCTCTCTGCCTGTCTGGATGGGCGAAAATTGAACAAGATTCTTAGGTTAAATTTTTTAATTGTTTTATTCGTCAAATCCGATGGCAAAAGAGGTGTTTTTTGTTTTAATAAAATTGTAATTATTTTATCATATTAAAAGTTTTATCAATCTATTCATGTGCTAGAAGCCGGGCAGATAAATGGATGGGGCTGCCTATGCCAATTAGTGTGATATCAAGTACCTCATAAATTGAAGATTTGTCGTCATATAACGGTTATGATCATGTGTCCACTATGAATCTTACATCAATCCTACGGTTGAAACCATTAATTTGTATAAGAAACTTAGCACTGAGACCTATAATACTGTGACAGTATATTCTCTTCTGCTCCGCCCTACAAGCTCCTTAATATGTTTTTTCAATCTCCACCTCTTCAAGTTAGAGTGGGTGAGGAGAACAAGGGTTACAAGAAGCGTCATAGTAAGCGCATTTCAGAAGCGCTAAACGTAGCACTTCTGAAACGTGCTGAAAAGCGCTAAAAATTTTGGGAAGTGCTTTCCATTTAGGGGAAGCTTGCTTTCTCTTATTTTTAAAATTTTTTGTGTTTTTATTTTTCTTTTTTCTCTTTTTTCGCTTTTCCCTCACTTTCTAGGTCGCTTTCTATTCACTTCATAGGTTGCTTTCGAGACGATTCTTTGTTGGCTTCTAAGTCATCCTGTGCTTCCCGCTTCTTAAAATTTTGTAACTGCCTCGCTTTCTGTTTCCGTTTTTTGAATTGCTTTTTCTCTCCGGCTTCTCCGACTGGCAACTCTGGTCAAAACCCGATCTAAAAAGAGTTGTCAGTTAAAGACACAAAACCTTAGGTCATCCAAAAATAATTGATTCAGCGTGTGAAGTGCACCGAACCTAACTGAACCCCATTAAACACCATGATGGAGCGCTTGTCCTTTTTTATATTCAAACCCGATAGCAAAGCAAATCACTATAAAAGAAGGCCACCAGAGTCATTTGTGGACTCACCAAATATGATGAGGTCATCCGCATACTGCAAAATAAAATCCTGTTCCATGCCGTGAGATTAAATATCGAGTTATCACTATGCCCATATAATTGTTCCATGAGTTTTATTTTTTCTTTTTGGATAATCTAAGGGAAACCCCCCAGCTCATCAAGAATTACACCCAGCTTTGACCTTGCAGCAAGGGACGCCACCCATGGGTTTCGAACTTGTAACGTCCCATCCACTTGATGACATTCATAAGTAACCCCAACCAGATGAGCAGAGCACTTGCCTCTCGAGTCCAAGATAAAAATGTAGAACTCAATTAGCTTTGTACATCCGTGTGGCCAGCAGGGTATCACTGAGAGATTAAGATGAAGATGTTGGATTGAACCCTACTGACATGCAGGTGTGTCGGCTTTATCGTGGATGGTAGAACATAATTAATCGGTGGGAGGAGCAACTCGTACAACAATTTTCGCTTTACAATGGCAAAATCAAATTATGAACAAACGATCACCTGTCAAAAAGTCAGAGAGAGAGTTTTGATCGTCATCAACAGGTCACTTGCTGTTTCTTTTCAAGTCTTCAATGAAAAGAGAGTTTGATCATCCCATCTTAATGTTTGGGTTGTTCTAGTAGGAGTCAGAAGTGATAATCATGTACACTTGGGGGAACATATTAGACTACAAATCGCTACCAAGAATAGTTCAAACATCAACTCTGAATTATTTACATGAAGGAACAGATTTATTACAAGTCACAAACAAGAATAGTTCAAACATTAACTCTTAATCAAGTTTGTTCCATCGGACAAAGCAATACAACAATTAACACATTTGAATTCGTTGACATGGGTATAGTTAGTTATACTATTAAGAGTCGGCTTAAAGTTAATACCAGTGTTGTCAGAATCGACCTGAATCGGCTGATTCAGATCGAATCGGCCCAAATTAAGGCGATTCAGGGTCAATCAAACTGTATTTTTTTATTACTTTTGATATTGTTAAAAGGGCTATTTTTTTTTTAACAATACTACTCTCTTACAGTGTTTCCGGGTACGGTGATAAATAAGAAGACCCAATTAAGACTCGGGTCCAAACTCGATACCATACCCAAAAATCTGGTTCAAGTCTGGTTCTACCTGGGTCCGAACCAAACCCGACCTGTTGACACTCCTAATCATGGGGCATGTGCTTTAGAAGCAGGGGTGGGCATCGGGTCGACCCGACCTGGCCTGAGTCTGTTTAGAGCTTGGCCCGGTTCTTAACAGGCTCGGGTTTGAAGAGCAGCTCATAACCCGACCAGTGGCCCAATGCGCCAATGTGAAGCGGGACGGGCCTGGCCCGGCCCAAACTCAACTAATTAGTACAATTAATTAAATAATAATAATGAACAAGTTTCCATGTACTCAACTAATTATTTTTTTAGTTTTCATAAAATTAATACAATTAATTAGGTAAATAATAATAGTTATCAAGTTACTATGTAATTAATTAATTTTTTAATTTTTATATTATTAATAATTAATAAATAACTTAGATCCATCGGGCTTGTCTGGTAGCCAGCGGGCCGATCTGGACCCAGCCCACATATATAACGATGTGGGTTTTGGTCCAATAGCTAACGGGCCTGGGCCTAAAAGCTTGACTCAAACCCGGCCCATGACGGGCCGGGTCGGCTTGTTCCATTGAGCTGCCCGGCCCCCACCCCTAGTTAGAGAAGGAAGAGTTGAGAATTCAACAATATGAAGTTATGTGCTTTAAGTTGCAAAAAGCTTCCCTTGTTTGGAAGTGGGTTTCCCAAAACTTTCTTTCCTTTGGGGGAAGCGAGGAGTTTCTCACTTTCCATGCGAGCTTCTCTGTGTTGGAAGAAGCTTTCAATAACTATGGTTAAACCAACCGCTTATTCCAAAAGAGAAAAAGGATAAATTACAGAAAATATCATGTTAATTTAACAATAGTGTTCAGGGTGATAACCCCCTTGATTGGTTACGTACTTGTGTATAATGCTGTATCACTTGCATTTATTAATGAATTTTTAGTGTTACTAACTAACTTGCTTAGGGAAATGAAAAGCAAAAAAAGCATTAGAGAGTTTCATTATCGTTAGCTCCATGCAACTTGTCTTTATCATTAATTTGGGGTGTTCTTTTTTTCCAATTTCTTGCTGACACTGCGACTTCCAAAAATCCACCATCTCAGTGTCAACTTTACCTGAATAATTCAATTTGCCGACTCTAATATAATAAAAATTGCTTGCTGTAAGATACTAACTAGTAGCCCTTGTATTGATTGCTAGCCTTATCATGACTTCCCTTTTATAATAAAGAATCGTTCCAATCTTCTGCTTCGTTAATATGGCACTGTTACCTTAGTTGACAAAAGATGCATCCTAAGAATTAGGGATGGCAGTGGGGCGGGGCGGGGGACAAGGTCTCCACCCCCGCCCCATCTCAAGATTAGAACCTCCATCCCTGCCGCCTTCATCCCCGTTTCATGTCCTCCATCCCCAGTTCAAACGGGGATGAGGCGGGGCGGGGCGGGGACAAGTGTATGTCCATCCCCGCCTCCATCCCCGAAAGGAGATGGATTTTAACCTTCGTCCCCGCCTCCATCCTCGTTTCATACCCTTCATCCCCAGTCCAAACGGGGTGAGGCGGGACAGGGCCCCGCTTTCCCCCGGTCCACTGCCATCCCTACTAAGAATGCTTGGCAGTTTGAACTTTAAATGATAGTGTAACCCATGTCTAAATTGAGACTGTATATTAAATAGGAGAAATTATTCCATCAAGCTAACCACCTCCATCCTTAGCACGATAATCAAGTTTGATTCCATGCCCGTACTGCAGCATGCCTAATTATTATTATTATTATTTCTTTTTTATGACGAAGAACCCTCGCTGAAGCGAGAAAAACCCCGGGTTATAAAAAATGGAACTCCAAGAGATAAGAGGGCTCATAATGAGATTAAGTAATGGTTTATTGGGTGAGTATAACTCGCAGGCAGTGTTATAAAAAATGCGCCTTGAGGCGCAAAAAGCGCGTCTCGCCTTGAGGCGCAGCCCTCTATGCCTCAAGGTGCAAGCCTGAGGCATAAAAATTTTTTTCCTTTTTTTTTTACAACAAAGCTTATAGTTTCCAGTCCAGTCTGGGACAGAACTTGACAAGTAGATAGATAGAGGCAGATCCGACCCGACCCGACCCCCTTAACCATGTGTTTTTGTAAAGTGGAAGGAAAGAGTGTACTCCAAGGTGTATAGTAACCTATGTCACATTGGTGTGGGTGCGGTGCGGTGCAGCGATGCTTCACTCTAAAAAAACTTGGGTGTGGGGAGGGTATATATATACTGTAACAGTTTTAAGTCAACATTACTAATAAAAAAATAATTATCATATCATAAAACAATTATTGTATCATCAATTTATTATGCATAAATTCATGCAATAGATCAAATTAACTACGAGAGTAACGAAGTACAAGTCAAGTCAATAAGAATGCATACCAATCAAACAAGTCAAGCAAAAAATAAACAAATTACACTGAGAAAAGAAGCAAACAATGCATAATTGCATACCAAAAGTATATCATACACAATGTATATCATGATAAGGTAATCACCCTAATAATTTTCTTCTTTATCAATTTCATCATCAAAAGGTAGAATTGGCTCAATTAAGTCCATGTTTGTGGTTTTGGTAAATCTCATATATTTTTAAGTTATGTAATCAGTTTTTTAGTTACTTTTTTATGTTAATCTCATATTTTTTAGAATAATCTCATGCATTTTAACTTTTGTAGGTTAATCGCATATATTTTAACTTTTGTACGCTAATCTCATATATTTTTCAGTTATGTAATAAGTTTTTAGTTACTTTTATACGTTAATCTTATATTTTTTAGTACTTATTTGAGATTTTCTATTTCTTATTGGTTGTTATTTCATCAATAAAGTATTTTTTTATTTATTTGTATTTTAGATATTTTTTTATAATTAAATTTTTTTGAGGCTTACGCTTTACACCTCGAGGCTTACACCCCACCTCGGTTTTTGGTGGAGTGCCTCGCTACGCCTCAACACTTTTCACAACACTGCTCGTAGGGTAATGCTAATTAAATAATTAATCTTTTAAAATGATGTCTGTAATTGCAATTTATACATTTGTAAGAGGCGTTTCAAAGGTGCTTTTCTTTATGTCGTCTACCTGATAGAAACTCTGGTGTTAAAGCCAAGACATATTCTGGTTCCTCGAGAGGTTCTATTATTAGGCTTATCAAGGATATGACATTCTCTGCTTCTTGTTTTGAATTTCATAAATGAAATTTTTAACAACTATCGATGGATTTTAACCAGTATGCTTCATTTAGATCTTTTTTTTAATCGCAGTAGTCGAGTTCTACCACTTGACTTAGATCAAGATCATTTCGCCATTTGAGAGTTCCACTCCATCAGCCGTAGATCTGCATAGTCGTCTCAGAGTATTGTCCTTGAATGGATGGTGAAAGTGTTTTTCCATGCAGCTTAAAAAGAGTAAGCCATTATAATCTCCTTGGATGATAATAAATGTTGGGATTCATTTTTTTTGAAATCCTCCTAGAACGGAGGTGTACCATGATAGATATGCATACTTAATCTTTTTATCGAGTTTTGGGATTTGACTCCATTTTTTTAGTTTGGCTCTTTCTTTCTGTAAATATAACCATTTTGGAGTTTACTGGGTTTAGACCAAACACTTTTGGATCTGGATCCTTCTGCATAGGACCCTGCTTTGGTCTTTTATAGTCCTGAGTAGTTCTACTACTGCCATGCCAGCTACTGTTCTGAGGCCATACCTTTGAGGCTTGACTCATCATCTAATTCTTCTTCCAAAATGATATCAGAATTTAGCATTTCACCTAAGACAAAATCAGGAGGTTTCAAGCGCTTTCTGGTCTTTGACATATTTTCTTCTCTTCTGTTATATCATAATCCCTTTCAACAGTTAGCCTTTGTGACTTGGATAGGAATTTGGAATCCTTGGTTGTCCTTTCTCAATCATTTGAAGGGTAAATAACCCATCTTTAAGATCATAGGCCATGTTTTTGTGAACTTGGCGAATCCAGGATATTGTCATCAATTCTTTCCATTGGCTTAAAGAATTTGGGTCTTTTTGAACAATACACAATTGCCACATTTGAGGTTCCACCCATGTTTGATTCGATAACTGACATAGAAGTCTCACCCTTCTCCCAAATGGAAGGGATATCATATAGTTTCTTAGGACGACAGATCTTAGGCTCCACCACTTTGATAGTTGAATCATTAATGAATACCATAATGATTTGATCTTTCTATGGTATTTTGACACAATGGTGATAAGTAAACAAAATCGATTTCAGTTCATGGATCCAGGGTTTGCCCAAAAGAATATTATAAGACGAAGAAATGTACACTACATGAAATGGAGTTTGGTAGAATATTCGTCCAATTTCAACATTCATTATTATCGTACCCAATGTTGCAGTGATATTTTCATCGTAGTCATTGATTTGGATATAGTGATTTATGAACTCAAATCGAGTCACGTTCAACTTTTGGGTAATGATATAAGGACATATGTTGAGACCTCCGCCACCATCCACTACACAATTGGGAATCGAGTAGACTTTGATTTGGACAACAATGTGCAATGCTTTGTTGTGAGGGAAGACAAGCATTGAAGATTCACCATCTAAGAAGGTGATCATCAACTAGGTCATTGATGCGATCTCAAATACCGCAGACCTAGATCCAACTCCTAAGGTCTAGATAGTGCAAACAAATCCTCTGTAGAATAATTCCAATTCATTATGCAAACTTCACCTGTTGCAAGCTATGCCACCTCAGCCATACAACCACCTTATCAAAGCAACCACCTCAGTGTGTGGGACCCCTTTTAGATGCCCCCTCATAAATATCAAGTGGGACCCACTTGGGCCCTTTTCTAGAAGGATCAAAGAGGGTGTGTGTGCTCCACCAATTGACGCCACCCAAGGGCATTCAAACCCCTCCAACAAAGTCATGTAGACCTTCTTAGGCCTCCTTCCTTGGAATTCAAAATGAACCTTGTGTCTTGGGCCTCATTAATGCATTAGGTAGCCGTTTTTCTAAGATAGAGTAGGCTTTATCTAAAGTAAAGAATTAGGAGTTAATATTGCTTTGTTAGTTATGTAGGTGCTTAAAATTTTATAATTGATGTTAATATGTTTTTTTGGCTTATATATAGAGGCCCATTTTGATATAGCTCAAGATATGAAATAGAATCAAGTTTGCCTATCACACTTTCTCTCTCAAGAAATCACCCCCCCCCCTTCTTGGAGAATGTTCTCCTCTATTTTGTTCTCTTCTACCCTTGGCCCCTAGGACCTCTTTCTTCCTTCCTTACACCCTACGAGTCCTTACCCTCTTGACTCGCTAACCTTGTCTCAGAGCTCATCCAGTTTGTGTACGGTGGTATCATCTCTTTTGAGGTCTGGAATTCCCTAATTACTAAGTAGATCCAATTTTAGTTAGTGGACTGCTTCAACTCTGTGGCGGACTTGCTTCAACTCAGTGTCATCGTGGCTCATGAACCTTTTCTGGATGGATTAGACTCATCCCCAGCCTTAGGACATCCTTTTCAAATTATATAAGTCTTTAGGACTCATTTCCCTAACCCTCTCTAAGCCTAAACCTCTCTCAAAACCAATTCTGAAAACAATATTATGTTGCTGCAATTTTAATGTATCTCTTAATTCATACCTAGTCCAAACTTGCAAAATTAACTCAAGAGACCTCTATGTTTTCTTAATTTACCCACACAAAATAAGATCATATTTTTTTCCTGTTAAGGAGAATTAAATCTGACACTAAAACATGTTCTACCCAAAACCTAGTCTAGAAATAGACCTAATCCAAACTTGGATCCTGAATTTATCGAATTTTAATTCTCAAACCAGCCTAGACCCCCAAATTTTAACCAGATCCTTTCTAGTCTGTCCCTGACATGTCCTAGCAAACTAAATATTATGAGTTGCACAAATGTTATGATCCTAAAATAAAAAAATTTGCATTTCTCTCATGATGTCAAATTTTTTAAAAATTTACTTACTTTCAACAAATTAACTCACGACTACTTGATAAAATTTATAAAAAATGTCCATTGAACCATATGTCCCTATCCTTCCGGCCCTTGACACTAGTGAAGACATATGTAGAAGGGCAATGAGTATTTCTCTCAATAAAAGAAGTCTCGATCAGATCATAGGGGAGAAACATCAACAACCAGAGTAGATGATCACTCATAAGGAATCTGACACTAGAGCAGGTAATGGCACACAACTGTAAGGATCGACAAAAATTAGTTGTTCCCTAAGAAAGATGAGTGACTTTTACACCTTTACTTCTGTTTCCATATCAAACCCCATAGAGGATCACATATCGTTTGATGATTTTTCACAAACCTATGCATTATTCCTTTACAATGTTTACACCAACAAAGAGTACACTAGTTTTTAAGAGCCAATTTTTAAAATGCTTGGAAGAAGGCCATGAACTAGGAATTGAATGCAATAAAAATAAATAAAACCTGAAAAATGGTCAAACTATTCCTTAAGAAAAAAACATGTAGGATGCAGGTGGACCTATAAAATCAAATAAAATAATGATTGATCGATAGGGAGATATAAGGCCAGACTCATAGCCAAAGGCTATACCCAAGTAGAAGGAATAGATTATAATGAAACCTTCTCACATGTAGTCAAAATAAATTTAATCAAAGTACTATCTGTAGCTATAAATAAAAATTGTACCATGTATCAACTTATTATAAAATATGTTTTCCTACATGAAAACTCAGAAGTGAAACTCTACATCGAATTGCCTCTAGGGCATCATAATGAAAAAGGACAACAATATGACATGTAAGCTAAAGAAGGCCTTATATAGCCTCAAGCAATCTTCCTGGCCTAGTTTGCCCAACTATGTGATGCCCTCGTCAACTTTGGGTTCAAAAGGCACTCAATTATACACTATGTTTACAAAAATCAATGACAAGAGGATTGTAATCATCTTAGTATATGTAGATGCCATAATAGTCTTTGAAAATTATGATGATCTAATTAAAAAATTGAAGTCATACCTCTATCACAAATTTAAAATTAAATACTTGGGAAAACTCAGATATTTCTTAGGCATAGAGGTAGCACAATCTAAAAAGAGATTCTCCATCTATCAAAAGAAATATACTGTAGATTTGCCCAAGAAAATTGGCATGTTAGGAGCTAAACCCATCCACACCCCATTGAGATAAATTGCAAGATTATCAAAGACTTTGGGAAACCCATCAAGGATAGAAGTAGTTTCCAAAGATTTGTTGGACGTCTCATATACTTTACGATCAGTAGTCCTGACATCACTTATGTTGTCAATCACATAAGTCAATTCATGCACAATCCAAAAATGCCACACCTTGAGGTTTCTCATATGATTTTAAGATACATGAAGTCCACACCGAGAAAGGGCATCCTCATGAATAGAAGCGGATACACCAGCATCACAGATTAAATAGATGTTGATTAATGGACAAGAGATTCAAATGATAGGAGATCTATAACTAGTTGTTTCACGCTCGTTGGAGACAACCTTGTCATATGAAAAAGTCAAAAAATAAGAGTTTTGTTGTTAAATTCAGTGCAATGGTCGAATACATGGTCATGACCACTCCTAAATGCAAATTAATATGGGTAAAGACTCTCCTAATTGACATGGGCATTCCTAAAAATGGACCTATAGAGATGAGTTGTGACAACCAAGCTGCCTTTGCAGAAAAAATGACAGTACGTTTGGTGTGTTCAACAATGGTGTATCTTTGATACCGAAAGTGGTGACTTTAATGCTGGATTGATGACACTTTTTGGTGCCAATGCCAGGTCAGAATCCTAATGACAACATAGGATATAAGAATCCTATATTAGAAACGCTTGTTTCTAATTCAATTTCCTTTTGCTCTAAGAAAACATTTGTATCATTTGGCAATAATCCCTTCTTATTGGCGATATCCAAGGAAGAAGAAGGAAAGCATATCTCTTAATGAGGATGGTGCAAATGGTGATAGGCAACAATCAGCTAAATGAGCCTTAAAGGAGTTTGGCATAGTGGGATGGGGCCTAAGCCGCTAAGCAGGTGGTCTAGGTTCAAATCTCATGGGTGCCACTATCATGCCAGCTAGTGCTTTTGATTAACGAGACCATAACTTTGAGGCTTGACTCATCATCTGATTCTTCTTCCAGAATGATCTTAGAATTTAGCATTTCACCTAAGACAAAATGAGGAGGTTCCAATCACTTTTTGGTCTTTGACTTCTTTTTATATCCTAATCCCTTTCTAGAGTTAGTCTTTGAGACTTGGATAGGAATTTAGAATCCTTGGTTGTCCTTTCTTAGTCATTTGAAGGGTAAATAACCCATCTTTAGGATCATAGGCCATGCTTTTATGAACTTGGTGAATCCAGAATACTCTTTGCATTGTCTGAATTCAGAGTCGATCAATTCTATCCATTGGTTTAAAGAATTTGAGTCTTTTCAAACAATGCACATTTGCCACTTTGGAGGTTCTACCCATGTTTGATTCGATAGATGACATAGAAGTCTCACTCTTCTCCTAAATGGAAGGGATATCAAATAGTTGCTCAGAACAACGAATCATAGGCTGCACCGCTTTGATAGTTGGATCATTATTAAATACCATAATGATTTGATCTTTCTTAGGTATTTTGACACACTGATGATAAGTAAACAAAACCTCTTTCAGTTCAATGATCTAGGGTCTACCTAAAAGAAGATTATAAGACAAAGAAATGTACACCACATGAAAGAGAGTTTGGTGGGATATTGGTCCAATTTCAACATCCATTATTATCGTACCCATGGTTATAGTGATATTTTCATCGTAGCCATTGATTTGGATACAGTGGTTTCCAAACTCAAATCGAGTCATGTTCAGCTTTTGGGTAATAATATAAGAACATGTGTTGAGACCTCCACCACCATCCACTAGACAGTTGGGGATCAAGTATCCTTTGATCTGAATAACAATGTGCAGTGCTTTGTTATTAGGGAAGGCATGCTTTGAAGATTCACCAACTGAGAAGGTGATCGACACCTGGGTCATTGATGCAATCCCAAATTCTGCAGACCCAGATCTAACTCCTAAGGTCCAGAAAGTGCAAACAGATCCTCTGCAGGATGATCCAGATTCATTATCTAAGCTCTATCTGTTGCAAGCCATGTCACCTCAGCCATACAGTTACCTCATCAAATCAACGACCTCAGTGTGTGGGACTCCTTTTATATGCCCCCTCATAAATATCAATTGGGACCCACTTGGTCCCCCCTTTAGAAGGATCAAAGAGGGTGTATGGGCTCCACCAATTGATGCCACCCAAGGGCATTCAAACCCCTCCAAGGAATTCATGTAAACTTTCTTGGGCCTCCTTTATTAGAATTTTAAATGAACCATGTGTGTCGGACCTCATCAATGCATTGAGGAGGTGTTTTTCTAAGTTAGAGTAGGCTTTATCTAAAGTAAGAAAATAAGATATAATATTGTTTTGTTAGTTGTGTGGGTGCTTAAAATTTTATAATTGATTTTAATATGTTTACTTGGCCTATATATAGAGGCTTATTTTGATATAGCTCAAGATATGAAATAGAATCAAGTTTTTCTCTCACACTCTCTCTTATGAAATCACCTCCTTTGGAGGACATTTTTCTCTATCTCTCTTTCTCTTCTACCCTTGGCTTCTAGGCATCTTCTCTCCTTCCTTTCCACCCTATGAGTCCCTACCTCCCTGACTCGTTCACCTTGTCTCAGGACTCATCTATTTTGTGTAAGGTAGTATCATCCCTTCCGAGGTTTGGAATTGCCTGATTACTAAGTATATCCAATTTTAGTTAGTGGACTACTTCAACTTTGTGGCAGACTCGCTTCAACTCAGCACCATCGTGTCTCCCGAACCTTTTCCAAATAGACTAGATTCATTGCTAGCCTTAGGACATTTTTTTTCAAATTATGTAAGTCTTTAGGACCCATTTTCCTAACTTTCTCCAACCCAAAGCCTCTTTCAAACCCAATTTTGAAAACAATCTTTTGTTGTGATTTTCATAAAATCACCTACTTAAAAATAATATGTCTCCTAATTTGTACCTAGTTCAGACTTGCAAAATTAACTCAAGATACCCTACGTTTTCTTAACTTACCCACAAAAAATAAGATCTTAATTCTTTCTTGTTAAGGAGAATTAAATCTGACACTGAAACTTGTTCTACATAAAACCCAGTTTAGAAACAAACTTGTTTCAAATATGTAACGCCCCAAAATCCCAACTTAGAAAATCCTTAGAATTTTAGAGTAATTTTTTTTTTGAAATATTGCGCAAGCGGAAAACCATAAGGGAAATCAGTTGAAATTTTTGGGCGGGTTACAGGATGAACAACAAGAAGAAATATTTCATTACCATTGGTTTACAAAATGAGACAAAAAGAAATTATACATCATTTCCTTTACAAAATGTCTCCCAAAATAAAAGAGTTCCCCAAAACAACTGCCAAGATAGCAAGAGTCCAAAGTGTGGGTTCAATCCTCTGCCACACATTTGATGCCATCGTACCACAAGCAATCATCACCTGCATCTCCATAAAACGGGGTCAGTACTCTTGCGAGTTTGTGAGATACAATCCATAACTATCCATTTATGAAAAACATAAGCAGCATGATGTGCAACAATCAACATGGTTATTCAATATAAAAGCACAAGTAAATCAAACATGATAGAATAGTTAAAAACATTTGCAATATTTAAACAAGTGCAACAATAAGCAAGAAGCAGTAAACAACATTACAAGTAACTAGCATACTTTGAGCAGTGAAATTAAATATTTTAAGCAATTAAGCAACTGAACAGTTAAGGATTGAACTACGACAAAAAACATCAACTAATAAGTCAGTAATTAGCATGCTAGTTTTATTATTCTATCTTGATTACTCTTTCGGGTACGCGAAGGAACCTCATATTCTGTGAAAAATACTGTCGACGTTTAAGATTTGCTAGTCATTTGTAGCTGCAAACGACCTAACAAATGAGGCAGAACCCCCTTTTTTGTTTATTTTTCTCTCGCATCTAACACCATAGATGTGATCTACATATTTTGTTTAGTGAGAACCTGCTTTTGGATCACCGAAATCTGACTTGTATATAGGTTTTTTCCAGATATCTAAAAATCAATGGCTATGAAGTCATTTTTTCTGACTCATAAAAACATGTGTTTTCTCCCAAAAAACGTGGTCCAAAAGTCCATTGTTACTAAACTGAGCATGCTTAACACATATATGAGGTTAGATTGTGTCAAAACAAATCTCACTGTGATTCGATTGTACCAAATATAAACCCTATATATAGGGTTAAGATTTGCTACAGTCCTTTGTAGGTGCGAATGACATAAAAATTGGTGCAGAACTCGCTTGTTTGGGATTTTTTCTCACATCTAACACCATAAATGTAATATATTAGTTTTGTTTAGTGGGAACCGGCTTTTGCATCACCGAAATTTGACCTGTATGCAGTTTTTTTCAGTGATCCAAAAATCAACGGCTATGAAGGTATCTATTTTTCTAACTCATAAAACATGTTTTTTTCATCAAAAAAACATGATCTAAGAGTTGATTCCTAAACACATCTATGAGGTTAGACTTTGTAAAAACAAATTGCAGATGCAATCGTTTGTTCTAAATATCAACCCATATATATATTCTTCAATTTCTATCGCCACAAAATGCACTCTTTGTTGTGTTATAGAGACAAATATATTCCTCACTAAGAAAATTGTAAACATTTTAGTTATGATACCTTGAATTTCTTTGAAAATTACAAGCCAAATATTTCTGTCTTCTTAATTACTGGAATATTTTATAAATGGTAAGCTTAAGAGTTTACCATGATCGCTTGAAATTGGTTAAAATCATAAACAAAAAACTTGATGTGAGAAAATTTATAGCATGTACCGTACATATATATGCCAAATTTCCGTCTTTTGTCCCCCTTTGGTCTATCATGAACCTAATTTATATGACCATGTCCATGAAAGGCCAAACCATCACATCTATGTTTGATCATGAATCACTCAATAACACATAATTGACCAACACTTGCTCTTTATGTGGACCTTAAATCGTGTATAAGTGGGACCTATATATCCAGATCTGGACCCCAATTTAATGGTGGGATTCGACCGGGTTTTAGCAGGGTCCCATTTGTCAGATGTACTATACTGAAAAATATACTGAACCCTGGCCCAGCCTGCCAAGTTCTCAGGCTTGAACGAGTCAATGTAGTACAAAAGTGTTTTGGAGGGACACCCCATATTCCACTCTACTGAATATCCATCACGTCTCTGGACCATCTGGCATGAATCCAAAACTGTGGCCTGATCCAACTGCAGTTCAAGAAGGAAAGCCGTGAATTGTGCCTTGTCATATATGAATGAGTGAAATAGGGTCGGGTCCAATGAGACTGAGATCCATCTCACCTATGGACGATGGGATCTAACCCTGATCCTGTCATTAAATATCTTAAACACAAATCGGACCTGATCCCATCCAACACCCTGCATCTGGACTCTTGAATTATATCGGATCGGGTCATACCAAAACCATTAGGTTTTCCTTTTTTTTTGGATAATCTGGAAAAAAACTCCATCTCTGACCATTGGCTAGCCTCCGGTTGGTAAAGTCGCCAACTGCACATTTGCAGATAAAGTCAATCACAAGAAATTTATCTCTTTCCATTTCAAGATGTCCTTTGGCAGATTTGTCTTTATGATTGTGAATAAGATTGATTCCGTCCGGATGTTGGATTTAGTGAGTTTTACCTAAACAAAGAGTGGGGTGTATAAAGTGTCTGATGATAATTGGACAAAAGTGCGCCGTTGATCACACACATTTTTTTTTGCGCTTTCAGACCCTTCAGCAACGGTTTTGGACCGCCGCTAAAGGGGTAAAAACATCCAAACACGCTGGGTGTGCCCAACCATGTCCAATGCCCGTCACGTAGGTAATAGTAGGGATGGCAGTGAACCGGGGAAAAATGGGGCAGGATGACATGAAACGGGGGTGGAGGTTAAAATCAAAACCCGTGCCAAGATGGAGGCGGGGATGGACTTACGCTTTCTCCCACTCCGTCTTGCACTGACCCGCTCCATCCCCGATCTCCGTTAGTAAAATGCTAAAATACTCTTTAAGAATGTCATTGGACTGAGGAAAAACAGGGCCCCGCCTGCCTCGCCCCATTTGAACCGGGGATGGAGGACATGAAACGAGGATAGAGGTTAAAATCAAAACCCGTGCAGGCGAGGGTAAAATTTGAAAATGGGGCGGTGGTGGAGACCTTGTCCCTCGCCCCGGTCCACGGCCATCCCTAGGTATAATACTGAATCTGGTTCTAATTAGTTTAAAATAGCTAATCGATATGTTTGTTCATATTTGATTCTGGATTCAGATGCAATTCTTTTCTTGATCATTATAATTTAAATAATTGATGATCCATTCATTTAATTAAAAATAAAGGTTATCTTGCTTATAAAATGTGCTTTGATTTATTTTTTTAAGCATTTGCTAAAAATAGATCCAAACAGGAACTTGTACCAAAAAGGACAAATTGTGAATTTTGATGTTTTCTACTCCTTATGAGGGTCGTGCCCATCAGTAAAAGGCCTTTAGGACTCGAACAAATCCTGTGTGTCTAAATCAAACTCAACGACAACCTAACTCTTCTATCCACGAGTGAAGAGAGCAAGGATCTTGGCCATCCTTAGGCATAAGATGGGTTTCATTCTACATTCAATCTTAGCCATTCAATCAATGGTAAGATTGATCGACATCTTCACCTGAATGTCGTCTGATCCTAGCCGTCTAGATGCTTATGTTGGATGGCTAGGATCGAACCCATCCTATGTTAAAGGAAGGATGGGATCTTTTGGAGTGAAGACTGTAATCAGTCAGGGGTCCCTTCCATGCTGCTCATCCAAAAGGTTCACTATGGATTACAAAAAGTGGCTTAACTTATAGTCTGATTACATACACTTGCCTCTTTTAAACTTGGCCCGGACTCGTTCGGGTAAGTAAACGAGTTGAGCTTGAACAAGAGCTCAGGCTGGTTAAACATAAACAAGCCAAGTTTGATCAATCATTAAAACTCGATTAAGCTCAGTTTATAGTTGTATAACGATAAATATTAGGACATGTATAATTTTTGTATCCTAAAAGTCACAGCAACTGGTTTTGCCAAGTGGTTAGGCCGCTGTGCACTTGTGCGTGAGGTCTGGTGTTTGAATCATGCCCTTTACGCTTGTTTGACAAATGGTTTTAATTTGAAACAAATAAACTCGGCTCGAGCTCAAGCTGAGCTTGAACACATAATGCGCAAAGGGAGGGGGGTGGAACATTGAAAACGAGCTCTTATTTTTGCGGGAGAAGAGTAGCGGGAACCTGCAGAAATGCACGGAGTTGCATGATTTTTGAAAGAAAGCCTCCTTTTTTCGTGACATGCAAACGCCCCTAAAAGTTTGGTGGGCGTACACGAATTGGTGACACTTGGTGATTTTCTATAATTGTGTTCGAACTAATAAGAAGAGAAAAGGAATAGTTTTCAAAAGGCTATCAAGCTTTTAATTGATATTAATTTCTCTCTTCTGAGAAAAAAAACTCAAATTAATTTCTCAAGGCCTATGAACTATAATTAATTATTGCGAAACAAATAAGCTTTTTAAGTAAAAATAACTTGTATTTCAAAATGACCAATTGACACTTGCAAACATAAGTCCTCTTAAGTTGCAACTTCCCAACTCCCCTAATTTTTTCCTTCACGAACAACAAAAGCTAATAAAAAAATAAGAACCTTGCCTTTGGTAATTTCTAAGGGCAAAGAGTGTATATAAAATAGATACATTTCACCCCTGAATCGGCTACTTTTTTAATAAATATATAAAATACTTAAAAATATTTTTATAATATTATTTTAATATATTTTTAATAGCTTTAACATGTGTTAAGTTCTGATTCACGGGTAATATTTTTTTTTAATTATTTTTTTACCCGATTCAGAACAATTCACTTGAGTATCGGTATCAGCCCATTCACCTGAATCGTTGGCCAAAACGATACAGGTCCGATACCGATTTTTCATAAATTTAATTTAATGCAATTAATTAGGTAAATAATAATAGTTACCAAGTTATTATGTAATTAATTATACAGCACGTGAACGGATCATGGCACGCCAACCAAAGTGGAGCCACCGTCTGACTCAACAGAGAGTGGCAGCTTGCCATTGGTCCACATACACCCCATATATCTCGGGCCCACAGGACACGTGTCGTGAAGATAACAGGTCATACCGTGAGCGGCGGCTCGTTTAACGGCCCTTCGAGAGCTCTCGGTTTAGGGGTAAAATAGTCCTTGTGTTTAAAAAAAGATTTTTATGTTTCTACCCTCAAGCTTATAAATTTATGACCCACATTTCCCTGAGCTGTTCCATAGAGTAAAAGGAGAAAACTGCCATTTAGAATCTGGAAAGCCAACGGACTCTTGCTTTTGTGAATGACGGAAACATCCCCATCGGCACTAACCCCGTTCGAGCTACGTGCGGCGAAATGCTGTCATTTTTTTGGATTTTGTTTAGGGGTAAATTAGTCAGAATGATGCTATATCAAGGCGCTCACTATCCGCTCGCTCACTCACTCCTTCCTGACTGAAACTCTTCCTTTTATTTATCGCCGGCGCGCCGGAAAAGTCACCGGAATTTTTTTCCCTCTTGCGAACTTTCGGCGGGAAAACTCTTCCAGGGTTTTACCAGTCGAGAGCTCCGTCGCAGGAGAAGTTCTCTCTTCTCTTTTCTTCTGTTTGTTTGACAACTGCTGTCCGACCGAAGCAAAAGGTAAACCTCTCTCTCTCTCTCTCTCTCTCTCTCTCTGGATATGAGGTTCGTCTTAGCCTCCTGCTTGGCTTTTACGCCGGAAAATGCTAATTTCTCCTTGGTTTTCCCCCAAAAAAGGAATTAAACTACTACTCCCCGTACTCTCTCTCTCACACACACACACATACAGAATCCCCATTTCGTTCCTATCCTTCCGCAGGCTTCGGGTACGAATATCGAAGAGTCGCAATCGCTTTTAGTACTCGACTTCCTCCCTTCTCTGTGGTTGTTTGTTTCCTTACTGTCTACCCATAACGATACGTATTCTTCTTTCATTTATGCTCTTTTAGGCTGTCATTTGGGGCCATTTTCTTCTCTCAGTACGCGGGAAAGCTTCTCTCAAAACCCTCTAATGGTGATAGTAGAGACACAGTTAATCTGCCGGACGCCTGAGGCCAGAAGTTTTTCCCTGTTCACGGTATATCCAACTTGGCATAACCCCAAACTTTTCAGCAGAAAGCTCGCCGTGTCTGGTTCCCCAAATGGCCGGAGTTCAGAGTTCTCCGTCCATATGCTCTCTTTTTCTTTTCCCCCTTCGTCGTCTTCCATTTTTTTCTGTTTATGGGTTACCCCCATTCTGTTTCGTTCATCACACGGACTCGAAACATCTCTGTCATCCTCCATCCTTTTCTAGGCCGACCCATTCGGATTTTCTCATAATCCCCTTTAGGAATTAGTCTCAACCGCCACGCCCCCCCACCCCACACACACACACAGAGTTTTCCAAATTTTGTGGGTTTTCCCATTTCCATATTTTATATTTATTTATGCGTTTTTTTTTTCCTTCTCTTTTTGGTGGGAGTTCAGGAGGAAGGAAGGATTTTTCGAGAAATGAGAGCGAGGGACGCCCCTTCTTCAATCTGAACTCCGAAGCATTCTCGAGAACGAAGCATGGATTGCTCGTTTTTCCCGTCGGTGAAGTACACCGAGCACCGGACGAGGTCCAAGATGTTTGCCAAGTCGCCGTCCTCGAGTGCGAGGAACAGAGCTTGCCGGAGTCCGGTGGTCCTCGCCACCCCGAAGCTCGTCCGCCTCATCGTCACCGACGCGGAGGCGACGGACTCGTCGAGCGACGAAGAAGCGCCTTGCCTCCGCCGCGGGCACCACCGAGTGAAGCGATACGTCTACGAGATCGATCTCCAGACGTCGAGTTCCCCATCCACCACCACCACCACAGCCACCGCCTTGGGCACCACCGTCGTCTCCGGAGGGAGGAAGAACCGGCGGATATCGGATTCGAAGGCCTGGAGGCGACCAAAGGGCCGGCTCTCCGGCGAATCGCCGACCGGGAGGAAGTTTCGGGGCGTCCGGCAGCGGCCGTGGGGGAAGTGGTCGGCGGAGATTCGGGACCCGTCTCGCCGGGTCCGGCTCTGGCTCGGCACCTACGACACCGCCGAGGAGGCCGCGAAGGCCTACGATGCCGCCGCCATCAAACTCCGCGGCCCGGACGCCATGACCAACTTCACCACCACGGCCACCGAGTCTCCCCAAACGAGAGCCGATACCGCCGATAACCGCGCCACCGTATCGGGATACAACTCTGGAGAGGATCTCCTCGGCCTACCGTCCCCGACCACGGTGCTCCGCCGCTGCAACTCCTCCAACGAGCCCAAGTCCGCCAAAGGGGAGGTAGCCGTCGCCCGTCCGGCTGTGCCGGAGACCGAGCTCTGCGATTCGTTCCCGCGGGACGTACCGTTCTCTCCCGGTGGGTTACTCGACTTCGACGGGGGTGAGTCCGGTCTCTTCTTCAGTGGGCTCGACGCGGAGGAGCTAGGAGAGGTCCTCCTGGGCTCGCTCGGCGCGGTGGAGGTGCTATGGCCGGCGCCGGTTCCCTCGCTGTCCGTCGACAAGTGCTCCTTCGAGATCGGCGAGTTTTTCTCTCCCGACGCCTTCCTCGCCTCTGTGTGAGATCGTCTCGCCCTTGCCGGTTCGTCTCGGATTTTGTTGTCACCGAGACGATACGTCAAGTCTTCCTCTTTTTGTCCTTTATTTCTTGTTTTTATTTCGGCTCACCAAGTTTCCTTTTTCTTTTCTTTTTTCTTGAAAATGCAAACATATGTATTTAATATTTTAGAGTGAAATAGATAATGAGAGATATATAGTCTCGGGGTTCACAACTTTTGCGTGTGTGAAGAAGAATTAATTTCGATTTTGATTGTATTTTTTGCCTTTTTATGTGTTGTTTTTAGTGCTGAACGTATCGATCGTGTCTTCTCGTTTCGGAATTCGCCCCTTTAGCTCTTAGTAGATAGGCGTGTGGATTTGGTATTGTATTGGATCTGGTTTTGGGGTTTGGGTTGGACAACTATCTTTTATCGTAGTTAGACCCGGTATCCTCGTACAAAACTGAGTTATATTTTCTTATATGGTGCTGAGTTTATGGGCAATTAAAAAGCATTAATAAGAGACTGATGAACATATGAAGTCTTTAAATAAAAGAAAAAAGAAAGAAAGAAAAGATTAAAAATGCCTTGAAAATGTTTGTGGTCACTGTGGATAAAATACTATAATATATCATACAAATTGATTTGAATATCGTTCCGAGACGATCCGATTCCTGAACCGTCCCTCAGGAATCCGATTCGATTCACGGAATCTATTTTTGGTTATTATTGCGGGGGCGAGCCTAACTGTACGAACGATTCCCTCGATTTTCGACACGTGTATAAGATCGAACGGTCGTCCTTTCTTCCAGCGCTTTTACACCTGCGAGTACCGGATGCCGTTGCTCTTCGCACGTGCATTGTTAGTAGTCGTGATAACGAACCACGCTGGAGGCATGTGCGTTCGTTGCTGCGGTTGGTGGGCGGTTGGATCTTCCAGTAATCGTGGTGGACCGTACGATGGCAGAAATCTTTTCAGTTTTTTTTTTTATTTGGAGATTTATTCGGGATTTCTGGGAAAGGGCAAAAAGGGAAGTAAAAAATATCTGGGTCGGGCGAAGTTCGCTGTTGACTCGGGATTCGGAAGGCCGAGAACGACAACGGAAGACGCGCCGAGACCGCCAGTGGGGTTGGTGGGTTCTGGGCGAGCTGGTCTCCAGCTGTTTTCCCTGTGGCCCCAAATGTCTCTTATACCCTTGCTCTTTCACCTAAATTATATTCATACCACTTCCATGAAGTTAGTTGACTGGTGTGGTCGTCGTAGTACAGCATACACGACCCGACCCGAATTCAAAATAAACAACAAAAGAATATATTTAGCACTTACTTTATACTTGAATTGGATTACATATGAAAAATGTGTTAAAAAATAATAAAAAACTTATTAAATAAAAATTAAATGAGAGTTTAGGGAAGCGAAATGAAGAAATAACACGCATGAAGGCTTACGTCCACAGAAAAAAACTCTCACATCCTCTCTTTTTCTATTTTTGTCATTTTCATTTTATTAAATATCTCAACTCATATATTTATATGATCCAAATAACTAATCTTTATCTACAACTAATATGAAAAATAATCAATATAAGATGAGGATGAGTGATAATTTTGGGTATTGCAAATGCCCTCCGAGATAAAAGATGATTTTGAAAATTGAGAACTGACATTTGTGATTGAAAATATTCTTCCAGATTCTAACAAAATTATACGTTTGTGTGTGAAGTAAACCTGGCTATCAAAGGGTGTGTAAGGATGCTTGAGACGAAGGATTCCATGTCAAATCCCATTGCTTAATTTCATGATGTACCCTACCGCTTTCATAGGAATTACTCGACAGAAAGGCAGGCCCAATAAGTGACTCGTGTCATGGGCAATATGGGTCGAAACCGATTAGGACCCGGAAACCATTTTACATGTCCGGTCGCGATCCAATAATATGAACGACAAAAGCACTTAAAAAAACCGTGAGCGAAACGAGAGGGTAGGGTGGAGACCAAGTGGGAGACTGGGCGTTGGCTGTTGTCTCTGACCTGTTAATTTGTCGACCCGAAATTAAATACTTGTTGAACGTTGGTGCTTTTCACTCCCTCTCTTTTGTTTTTTCAGAGCTCTAACCAAAGGGGGGGTTCCTTATCGTGGATGTGGTGCCCATATAGGTCACATGGGCCCACCATCTCGACCATTGATTGTGTAAAGCACTGTTCTTGCATGTTTTCTGGGTTCCAAACGTTTCATTAAGAAAGATGGCCTCATAAAAAGGTGACAATGCAATAAATTTCATGTTTTTTTAAAGATTGTTTTTCTCTCAACGCCACAGCACAATCAATTAACTCTTGTGGTGGCCTTTGATGAGAATGAGAGGACAGGTAGAACTTATAAAAGTTGGCTCCAATTAAGCAATCTTTGACAAGATGATACACACTGTATCAAAGACAATGAATGGGCTCATGTTAGCCTTAGCTAAAAGCTTGGACTTGGCCCACTTGGCTTAAAAACGTGCCATGTTATCTGGTCCCTACCTCGATTGTGAACGAGTTTGGGAACTTGGGAATAGTTGGAGGGGTTTCAAATGTTTCATGAAGTTGGGATTCTCTAGTTAAGAGCTACAACTTGGCTCTTGTTTAACCTTTTATATGCCAATGACAAAAGGGGAATGAGTTCGTCAGGACCCTCTATATATATATATATATATAGTCTAGAGTTACGAAAGTACCAAATATAGTGTTTCTGAAACGTGCTAAAAAGCAACAAAATTTTTTTAAAAGCCTACTTTCCATTTAGGGGAAGCACGTTTCCCAATTTAGGGAAAGCCTGTTTTTCTTTTTTTTTTCTTTTTTGTGTTTTTATTTTTAATTTTTTGTTTGCTTCCCCTAGCTTGTGGTTCACTATCTAGGTCGCTTTCGAGACGATTCCTGATTTGCTTCTAAGTTGTCCTATACTTTTCGCTTTCAAAAATTTTGAAAGTGCTTCGCTTCTCTGTATCGTTTCTTGAATCGCTTCCCGCTCTCACTTTTCTTACTGATAACTCTGATATAGTCACTAGAATACGATAACTAATATGTGAATCACGATTTTCATATATTTTTCTTCTTTTCTCTTGAATCTAATTGTACAGATGTGATCTACCTGCTTGGTTTTATAAGAACATGCATGCTCTTGAACAATTTGATTTTGATATACAAAAGAGAATTTTTTAAGGCTTTAAAATCAATGACTCATAATCTTCATAAATATTTTGGCATTTAAAAATCACATTTTTCATCAAAAATACACTATCCAATGGTTGATTTCTAGCAAATTAACCATGTCAAGCACATCCACATGGTTGGATTTGCAAAAAAAAAAAAAAAAAGGTTGAAATGCCCATATTTCTAGTTCTCTTATCCTAGTGACTATATATTTATATTCTGACCCCTTAAATGCGTGTCATTGCTTATTTCTTAAGAAACTTGTTTTTGGATCAAATCGGTTTAATGAAAAATATAACCCTGAAATATTTTATCATCAAGTTTCAATGCAATACACCATTGGGAGCTCCGCTTGTCTGGTAGGAGCAGGTGGTGCACGTCACCTTGTGTTGGGACGGTGCAGGTTCAAAGCCCAAAGGTATATTTGTATTACTGGTAGGCGTCTGCCTAACCCCAGCTTGCCTTTAAAAAAAAAAAGTTTCAGTGCAATTCCAACGGTTGGTTTTGTATTGCTAAAAAAATATGAAAAGAAAAAAAAAAACCTTATCTAATATGTGCTTTAATACACCCATTTAAAGGTCCAGTTTTAAACAAAAAGCTAGTGCCACTATGAATTTTGTGACCAACTAGGCTCGGCTTGTGTGGCAGGAGCAGTTAGTGCACGCCACCTTCTGTTGGGACGTTGCAAGTTCGAATCCCCAGCTGTCTCAGTCTAAAAAAACTATGATTTTTGTGGGGTGCCACAGAGGTTGGGTCAAGTGATATGCCAAAATAAAAACTTTCGTTCTTTTGAATCTCCATATATATAAGATGTGGCCTTCATCACTACCGTTCATTGTGCAATCAGTGTGGCCCATCAAAAAGTGCTGATGTCATCATTATACCAATGGAGGTGATAAAGGCCGTGGACGGTGGTGATTTCAAAATGCAAAAAAAAAAAAGAGGAGGGCTTTGACGGAAACGATCCCCATGATCAATGTTGTGAAAATAGTATCGGCTATCGAATCGTTTGGCCAACGATTCAAGTGAATCGGATACCGATCCTCAACTAAATCGCTCTGAATCGGTTAAAAAATAATTACAAAATATTTCGTGCCAATCAGAACGTGATATGTGTTAAAACTATTAAAATAATATTAAAATTTTAACTTTTAAGCATTTTTCACATTTATTAAAAATAGCCAATTCAGATTAGTATCGTATTGCTTTTCTGCCGATACGATAAGATAAGAATCGGCCCAATCAAGATTCGCAATGACAACATTGCCCATGATCATATTCTTCATTGCAAAATCAGCTTGTTTTAAGTACACTTTCTCGTTGTAGTATTATTCCACGCATTCCTTGTTTCCCATCAAAGGGTACATTTGTGTGTCACGGAAAATGGGTGTTTTCCTCTGAAACGCATTGATGGGCATGCATTTTCGCAGGGCCCACAGTGACGAATCAAAAACCCTCGACGGGCATGCCAAAATAGACGCTGCCTCTGGGTTTTCTGCGAAAACGGTTCTCGTGGGGGAGTTTGATTCCGTTTCTGGGGCAGGCATTTCCACGGAAAGGGGTTGCCCGTGACATGCAAACGCCCTCTTAGTGATGGTTCTGTTCGCCAATTTTTACAATAATAGTTTACTAGACAGCATAACCAACTGTATTTTTTCTTATCGAAAAATAAACTTTATTTTCCTATTTGTTTCTTATGTATTTACTTCTTCTATTAGGTGAAAAGGGATCACCTTGCCCAAGTTGCCTCACTCTTGAATGGGTTGTTTTTTAATAAATATAAAAATACTAAAAATTATTTTATATTATTTTAATAGTATGTTAATATTATTTTAATAGTTTTTACATGTATCACATTATGATTGACACACAAATTTTTTTTTGGCTGTCACAGAGTGATTCGCTTGAGTTATTGGTATTGGCCGATATTGCTGAATCAGTGGCCAAACAATTCAGGGCCCATACCGATAGTGACAACATTGGTTTTGATCAAATCTGACCTTAAAGATGAATTCAACATGATTAATTTACTATTGAATCGTATTTTTTTAATGAAAAAATATACATTTTTAAATCACAAAATTTTGCATTTTTATCAACCATTGATTTTTGAATCACCAAAAAATCCCATAGACAAGTTGGATTTTGGGTGATTTAAATGTCGATCTTTACTAAATGAATGATGTAGATCATATGTATAATGCCCCATATGATGAAAACCATCTTGCATTATTGAAATCCCAAGGGGTATGTAGAAAGTGAGGGCAAATGGGACGAATAGAACCGATTTGCAGTTTTTGTGAACATTAGGCCCTGTTACGAAACTAGTAGCTAGAATAGAAACTGCCATTTGAGGAAGTGGGAACTGCCAAATCCTGAATTTGGCAGGAGGTGATAGCTGTGGATTCCATTCTTTAGTGTAACTTCTCATCCCAAATGCATAAACACCAATCCCAGCTACCAGTTTTCAATCAACCTCGTTTGACTAAGTTTTTGTCAAATGCATTAACTCCTATCCCAGCTCCTAGTTTCCAAACAGGACCTTAACCTTCCAAGACGGCAGAAAGGAGGGAGATAAAATTGCACGTTGATGGATGCGTGTGGGTCCCACCAAAACCCCAAAGTTTTCCAAGTGCAGGAAAAATATACTAACCCACCAAACACCCCTGGAAAGGAAACATGAACCCATTAGAAGGGTGATAAAACAATTATGAACATGCTAATTTAGATCAAATACTCATAATAAGAGTAGAAGTGGGCCTGGGGAGAAGGTGCTGAAACCAGGGGCGTAGCTAGGATTCATGTGAGGGGGGGGGGGGGGGGGCAAACAGGGCTGTAGCAAAAAAAAAATGGTGTGATAGTTGGGGGTTCCGGGGCAGCGCCCCGAATTTTTTTTTTAGATAAAATAAAAAATGGCTACAATTATTAATAATAATTTATTTCATATGGACAAATCAAACTATCTACTGCAGTCTTTCTCAACCTCAATGGAAAGTTCTTAAACATTATCTAATGGCAATATATAACACTGGTGTGATAATTTGAAGTTCATAACAATGCATAAATTTTATTTATGATAAAATAAATCAAAATACAAAAGTATCAACTAAAATGGACCCTGACGGTTACCCGCAACATGAAATTCATCTATAAGAGAATTTATAACTAAAGTCATAGTATATTCTCGTTCGATGTACAATGTCATACACTCAGCAAGAAAACTGTCATCCATTTTGTTACGAATTTCCGTCTTCACATGCTTCATCACTGAAAATGCTTGTTCTGTAGTGCCCGTAGAAACTAGTAATGTCAATACAAGATGAAATAATCTAGTTAGCATGACATAACTTTCTGGTCTTCCATTTGCAACCAACTTTTGATACAAATCAGGTAGAGTAGGTACTTGAAATCGAGGATCAGAAACCACATCAATCTGATACAGTTACTGATTGATGATAAAATTATTAATCAAACACGTAAACTATCAATAATCTACACATTTAATCATTGCAATTCTACACAAGTATACCGAATCAGATACAATTACTGATTGGTGATAAATGACAGAAAAATACCAATATAACACTATAAGTCTATACCAATTAACACTTAACAACAATAACAAAAAAAAATAACTAGGGGGTGTGCAGGACTGGGCTTTAAAAAAAAATAACTGGGCCAGGAGGCAGGACTGGGCTACAGCCCAGTCCTGCCCCCCCCCCCCCCCCCCCTTAGCTCCGCCTTTGGCTGAAACCTTCATCCCTGGTTTGACTCGCACCGGGTGTGCGAGTGTCTTTAACTGGTGGACTCGGTATATGAATAGGTGTTAGTGACCCCATCGAGGTGGACTCGGTATATGCAAACGTGAGTAAGTCTTAGCTAAGGCTGAAATTAATTTTATGGTTGTATAACAGAACTAGGGAGGTCTTAAAAGGCTCTACATATTCAGATGTTGTCAAGGCATGTATAGGAGATTAGAAAAGGCAAAACAGTTTGCAGAACAAGACTGCATTGTTCCTTCGAGTGTGGTCTTCTTCTAGACGGCTTAAGCATATTCAAGAAAGATTAGAGACTTGTCCTAAAGTATGCTAGGAGTCTAGGAAGTGTTTAAATACGTAGGAAAAAGTTGAGATAGTGACTGATCAGCATGAGCATGGCTTATAGGACTCCAATGTTAGCTTTTGCAAGTAAGGAGATGTTCTGATGCATGACAATGTTTGAAGACGGGTTTGAGCCCTTGAAAGGAATGAAGGACCAGCCAAAGGAGGGTTGGCCTCACGTGAATCACATAGAGTTAAGGGAGAAACGTGAGGGAGGAAAGAGAGAAAGAGAGAGAGAGAGAGGTGTCTAGATATAGAGAAAGAAAGAGAGGTTTTAAAGAAACTTTAATATTATTTTATTACCTTGAAAGGAAACCTCAAACATCTATTTATTGATGAGAAGTTTGGGATAGAGTTTCTACTTAATCGCATAAATTATAAAGAGTCTTATTATGAAACAATAACTAGGCTAAAGAGAGGATTCTAAAGTCTTACATCTGTCATGACTCCTACTCTAATTAAAAGTTTTAATTAATTAAGAAAAAACCTAATTAGACTCTTTATAATTAACTTAAAAAATATCTAGAATTGAGGAATGTCTCACCCTAGACTTTTTAATTAATGTCTTCTCATGTAGGTCTTGCCGATTGGCTTTCCCTGCTTTTGGCATGGACAAGTGTCAAGTTCTTTTTTTATTATTATGGACATGTATTCATTGACTTTTTCACATGTAAAGAGAATACCTTAACTGCCACATCACCCTTATGGGTCACACCTAGGCCTGAATGATCCTCACTGCCTGCAGGAAAGACGTGTGAATTTTGAAGCTCAAATCTAAACCATATTCTAAAATTTGGGTTGTAATAGTGGATTAGAGGCATCCATGTGGCGGTTTTACCATTGAATTTTTTGTGAGCCCAATGTGATATTCTGGACACTATAGGCATTAGATGGGTCGGTCTTTGGCTGCTAAACAGGCAGTCAAGGTTTGATTTCCATGTGTGTCACCCCTCTCTGCAAGCCAACATGTAGCATAGACCTCGAGGAAGAGATCCTAGACTTAGCGATTTACACAGACCGCATGACAACCGTAGGTATGGCAGGTTGAGCTGACCATGTCTTCATGCTGAGTGTGGTTTCTTCATGTTATAAATTTAAAAAAAAATATTGGTGGATTGGGTTTCAATGGCCATTTTAATCTAAGGGAGGCTGAAAAAGTTGTCTACAAGGCTGCTTTTATAACTTCTAAAGCCAAGTATGGGTCCTAGCTTTTCAAATAATTTTTTTATCCATTTTTTTAAATGACAACAATTAAATTTCCTTAGCATATTTTAGTGTAATTTTTTTTTGGCAAAAATGAACAGAATTATTATATTTCAATGCAAATTCTAACTGGTGCAACCAATGCATTGCAGCTTATGGGTCTGTTTGGATTTGAGGAATCGGGTGGGATAGGAATCTAATTTCATGATAATTCTTGGATAAAAAATAGACAAAATGAAAAGTTTGAAATTGGATTCAGATTCCATCCAATGACAAGAATGCAATAGTATTTTGTTAAATCCAAAAGCATCTGGAATAAGGATTCCAAATAGAATTATTTTGCCATTGACATTGAATGCAATAAGAATGACAAATATTTAAAACAACAATTATTCAGTTAAAGAAATTCATTGGTTTTTATTTTTCATTTCTTTTATTTTTATTTGTATATTTTTTAAAAAAAATAAATACATCTTAATTTAAAAAATAATAAGCATTGAAAACTATGTAAAAAAAGTAATTGTTTTTAGTGTTTTTTTTAACAAGGAACCATTGTCGAGAACCAAATCACTTAATGGACTCCTCTAAGAAGTAAACCTTGGGTAGGGTCACTAACACCCAAGCCCTTATGGAACCCATCTGTCAAATGCACTCACACATGCCGTGGGAGTTGAATCAAAGACAAAGGGTTCATTAGCACCTTCTCCTAAAGCTCGTTGCCACTTGGGTGACCTGGCCGAGTGTGTTTTCCAATGCTTTTTTATAAAACCGTAAATATCGCAATAAAAACATTATATTTGTTTAAATGATAAAATCATAATTTTTTTAAATATATCAAGATATATCAGATATTTAAACATTGACCAAACTATTATGTTTTCTCTAACAATATGACTAAAGTTGAATGAGACCTACTTGGTTGTCCTCTTGCAACTTCATACTTTTTACGGTTTAGATGGTAGGTGTGCTTATTGCCTTGAATCGAGTACCCCTTTTTGTGAGATTCATCGTCACATGTCATTTTTTTGTTGCACCATGCATAAATTGTGAGTCTTTCAAGGGTATCTATTTTTTTTTTTTAATTCTACCTTCTTCGGTAAAAACAAAATTGGCATCTAGCAACATCTCTTTCTTTTTTTTTCATCTTGCATTCTAGAGTATACTTATCTTCTTGTTGTACCACTCATAAGTTGTTGGTCCTTAGAGGGTAGCTATTCTTTTCTTTTCTTTTCTTTTCTTTTTTCCGAATTTCACTTGCTTTGGTGATTTTTTTTTTTGCATCTAATAGCATCTGTTTTTTTTTTTTTCGTCGTGTGTTCAAGGATTTACCTATTTTTTTTCTTTATCTTTTATAGAGCGGGTCTTAATTATCTTCTAACAGTTAGCTTTATTGTAGTGTTGTAGTATGTGGTGTGTATGTATCCATATAGATGCTGAGAAAAAAAGAGAAAGTGTTTGTGGGTATTATGTTGACACCCATTACATGTGGCAACTTTTTCTATTTTGTTTTTTTTTCTTTTGCAGTGGGGATCATAATTCTCTTTTTATAGATAGCTTTATTGTAGTGTTGTAGTATGTGGTGTGGATGTTGAGAAAAAAAGATAGATAGTGTTTTGGGGTGCACCTTATACATGTGGCAACTTCTTTTATTGGAGGTGACAACATTCACTGGCTCTTTTAATTCTAAGTTGCAACAATTGCTTAGGAAAGTGACAGCAACTGCTTTGAACTTGGCTCCTTCATAAAGAAAAACAAACATTACCTTTGTACTCTTGCATCCATCAAAACCAACCAAACAAGAAAATGAAAAAGGATGTCCATGTAACTGGAGAGGTTCTTCCACGATTGGGTGATATTGGAGATGCAGATGATGTTGGTCTACCGATAGGGTGAGATGATGCGCTCTGTCCAATCGAACATGATGCAAGTTGGGTTGAATGAAAAGGCTGATTTGAAGAGTGGGAGGGAGAGGCCATCCGGTTTGAGAGATGAAGTTAGCAAGAAGAAGCAATCGTAGAAACCTAGGGGTTTAGCAGAAATGCATTGTCTTCCATGTGTTTCTGCAAGACCCCAATGAATCTGTCCCTTTGGTCATAAGATGAATATCTTACAAAACCCCTAAGAAGCGGGTTGGCGGGTCGGGTCAGATTTTGCCACCCCTACTTTAAAGTATAAAACTTCCAAGTCATATAAGATTGTTGGGACTTGGGACCATTTACAAGTGGGGTGCTTTTAGTACCAAACTGAATATGTGGGCCCAACCAGGCCTGACCGCAATCACCCAAACTTTGATATTTTTTGGGTCCCACACTTGACTTGAATGGGACCTAAATTATTCTTTAATTTCATGATTAAATTCAGCCATGATTATGATGAGAAGCATAGACTGCAAAACAGCAAACTGAATACTAGGCATCATAATTTTACAGCACACTGCTGTGCTATCTTTAACATCAAAATCATGTGATTCCGGGTTTGCTCAGAGTTCTTGACATGCCATGGCAGACGTAATTTGGGGTGCAAGTGGGTTGGATTTGGATCGGATATCTGAACTGATAGAAGGTTCAGGCGGATATGGTCAATAGAATAATGTCCATTTTATAAACAGGTCAGAATCAGATAAATAAATAAGTTCTGAACCGGGTTGGAACTGGGTCTGCCCCCATTTTGTTTTATCTACTTGACATGAAAACCAATATGCTTGAGATGTTTTCTCATGAACCATTATTATCGAAGGGGATGAGTCAAATCATATATGGGTGTGGTTCCAAGTCGGATCCAGGCCCAGAACCAAACCCACTCATAATAAGCTGGATTTCCAATATCAGGTTAACCCTGACCCAACCCATATCCAACCTGTTTTCAAACATAAATTCAAAACAAGTAGGTCTAGGCCCTAAAATGGCAATGTTGAATTCTTGTTGCAATTGTTTATCAAATCTCTCTCTCTCTCTCTCTCTCTCTCTCTCTCTTGGGTTCTCCTGGTTATTGAACCAAACCAAACCCAGCTGATCCGACTTGCATCACATTACACAATTACATAGGGTTGCGGCTGGTGTCTGGTTTTGGCTTTGATGTTGACCAAGGTAGTTGATGCGTTTGAGCTCATCTTGATTCAGTGTGAGATAGCACATGGTTGACCAGATCGAACCCTGTTTGTGTTCATTGAATCAACACGCGAACCATTCTCACATTCTGTAATGGTACACTTGAGCAGCTACGTCACAAGGACACTTCATTTTGGCGGCGTGTCCCTGGTGGCATGACTGGATATGCTCGGACACAATGACATGGTCATTGACACATGTTTTAATAATTTTTTTATAGCTTTTAATAATGTGTTACTGACAATGCATTTTTATGTATTAAAATATTATAAATAGTTTTTTATTAATTACAACTAAAAACATGAACCATTTTTCAAAAAACTTTTGAATTTGTACATCGTCACGTCAAATATCAGTATCTTAGTTACGGGTCGGGATTGGTTTAGACCCAGGTAGAACCAAACCCAAGCCTGATTTAAGATTATGGTAATGGATCTAGATCCGGGTCCAATTAGACCCACCGTAAGAGAAACCATAGCCAGATCCTATAAGGATTACATGAACCAGATCCAAACCATACCCGGTAAAATAACATTTTTTAATCTTTTTTACATTGAAAATTTGTGGATCTTAGTCGTAACTCGGGTCGGTTATTAAATTTCACAAACCATACCTGGCTCCATATATTAATCAAACCTTTCTAGTCGAAACCCAATTGTAATCGAACCTTCTCATTTATTGCCAAACTCTAACCGTATAAGGTTTGGCAGGGGTTGAGTCCAGGTCAAACCCGATCCATTGACACCCCTAGAAATACACAGTCCATGTTTTCACTTCCAACAAATATATTCACAAGCAATGTCTGTTCCCTAGTATCCCTCATTGGATATTGCACACATTTTACCTTGTGGGCCCACTTGTGTCTCTCACTAGACTTGCATGGGTGCCCAATGTGGGCCCCACCTTGAGTGTGTGTGTGTGGGGGGGGGAGGGGATCGATGCTGATCGGGCGTTTCCACGTGATAGGACGACAGATGGCAATGAGGAAATGAAGGGAGGTCATGCCTTTTGTGGGGTGCATCATTTATGTTTGTGACACGTGGCACTTACGCTGATTTGGCAGGATACTATTGGGTGTTGGTTTTATGCAAAAGCAAAGGGGTTTACGTAGTGGGACGAGGCCTAGACCTGAGACTTTTTGCGACGGACAAAGATTGTAAGTATGTCTGGCTGAGCCAGCGCTGCTAGGTCTCTGTGCCTAGAGCGGTTTCTCCGAGAAAAGAAAGAGGCAAAGTCGATAGGCCAAATTAGGATGCTTAAAAGGATCGCCTTTCATTGGTGATTAGGGCAGATGGAGAATATGTCGCAAATATCACCCAATATCTTTAAATTCTCACTGGCCGTGAAAATCTCGATATTGTTGCGAAATATTCAATTAATATCTTGCATATTTCAATATATCATGATATTATTGCAATACTATCAAGTTCCTTACATGTTTAATTTTGATTATTTTAGCATGTTTTTTTGTTAAAATGGCCTTTTTAATCATACATTTACAAGTATTTTTGTATTTTCCCCAAAAAGCCTAGACGAGAAGTTGGGTATGCATGGATGAACTGGGGGTCCAAGTTGGGGTTGCTGCTAGCATGGATTTGGAGTCTGCACAGGGGTCCAGTTAGTTAATTAATTAATGAGACTGAAAGATAAAGTCTATGGCTCAGATCTTGGGATGCAAATGGATCGGATCCAGATCATCTAGATACATGGGGGAGTCGGAACAGCTAAATACATGGGAGAGTCAGATCCGGAACAGCCAAAATTTTCAAAACCTTCATCCTGGATCCAACCCATTTGCATCCATACTCAGATCAGCACGTTATGTGGGTCGTGTCTGGATCTAACTAGGTCAGATTAGCATACTTATGGCACGCACTCAGTTTGGTCAATGCCTAAAAGGGTATTGAGAAAATCAGGTCTGGCCGAAGCAAATATGTCTCGGTTCAGTTGGTTGACTTGGGCAGGCGTGACATGGTGTTGGTCCGAGCAGCCCTAGGTTGGTGCATGGTGGGTCCGGCCTCGTCAAAGTGGGTGTGTTCTAGAGCTGGCACGGCATGGTGTTCATTAGGCTCATCCAGACTGAGACCTGTCAGAGTGGAATAATGTATGATTGAATTGGTGTGGGTTAAAGGCAAATGAGTTGAGACTTAAGACAGAGAAATGTGTCGTAGAGATGCCAACGGGTTGGATTTGGACCAAATATCTGGCTGAATCCAAGTCCATTTAGTCTGATTACGTATATCAGATCACATATGGTTAGCAATTGGATTCAGATTTGATAGTGTTAAATTAGAAGCTGAACCTGAATCTGAATGGAGTTTGAATTTGACAGATATTCAAATCTGATTACATGTCAAGTATATTCTATTAGCTTGGGAATAGGGATGGGAGTGGACTGGGGCGGGGCGGGATACAAGGTATCCACCCCTGCCCCGTCTCAATAAATGAATCCCCACCCCCGCCTCGTCCTCGCCACCGCCACCGCCACCGCCACAGCCACATCCCCGCCCCATCCAAAAACTCAGGGTAATTAGCACAAGCAATAATGCATCTCTCATATAACTTTACGACCAGCACACATGAACAAAAAAAATGAAAAATGAATAAAGACGTACCAAATTAATAGCCACTTCTTCTCCTCTTTGAGTATTAAGGCCTGTAACAAATTCAATCGCACAAATCCCAGAAATATCAGGCTTTTGAATGATCAACAATCTAAAATCTTTGCAAAAACTCATAATCTAAGAAAGCATTTTCATCCCATGGAAAAAATCACACTTTTAAACAAATAGAAAAAATCAGAAATTGAAACAGAATTAGAAAGAAAATCAAAATTAACAACTCCAATAACAGAGAACGAAATACAAAAGAAGCGTAATTAAAGAACAAGGATGGAAGCCATACCCAGATAAAGCTCACCAAAAGATCCGCTTCCAATCTTTTGCCACTGATCACATGCTCCATATCTCAATTGGAAACAAAACCCTAATTCAAATAGCTCGAAACACCTAAACCCTCTTTTCCACCATGCGTTCTCCCAACCCTAATTCCACAAGACTCATCAAATTCCGCTCATCGATGATCACTGACGATACCAAATGCCCAGAAAGAAACCCGAATCACGATTCTTTAAGACACCAAAAACCTTAAAGCAACCATCACTGACATGCCCAGAACCTTAACTTTCCTTTCCACCGAACGACTGAAACCCTAATTCCACAGACGACGAAGAATCTAAACCACGAAGCACCATAAGAATCGGAGCCCCAGAATCATGATCGGACGCCAAAACCACGAACGATCATCAGGAGATAACGGTTTAAGGGATATCAGGGGAGAAATCTAGCAACGGAAGGCAATCGAAAGTTAAACCCCACAACAAAGCATGCGATCTTGCATTTTGATTTTTTGTGATGATAGAATAAAGAAATATAGGGTTAGGGTTAATAAGAAAAAGGTATTTATGAATGCGGTTATTTTGTAATTTTATTTTTTTATTTAGGGTATTTTAGTAATATCATTAATGGGGCGGGGCGGGGGAAAGTGTCAGTCCATCCCCGCCTCCATCCCCGCACGGAGATGAATTTTAACCTTTATCCCCGCCTCCATCCCCATTTCATGCCCTCCATCCCCAGTCCAAACGGGGCGAGGAGGGGCGGGGCACGCTTTCCTTCGGTCCACTGCCATCCCTACTTGGGAACTGAATTCCCCTATTACCTTTTCCGTCTAAATCTGAATCCGATTAGGCAAAAATCCAATTAACCTGGGTTCAGTAATGCTTACATCCAAACCAAATTTGATTTGTCATATCCCTATACTCTGGTGATGCTGAATCTTATGTGTATGGAGCCAGTAACAATGTGTGTGTGTGTGTGTGTGTACGCATGTTTATGTGTTTGGTTGTGTGTGCGTGTGCGTGAGCATGTGCATTCATGCATGCACGTTAAGACTATCAATATTTGGGGATATTACCGGACCAAACCGAACACCAACGTGATAGTATTAGGTTCTGGACCTAAAGTGACCATGCTGAACAATTGAAGCAAGTTGCTTCATAAATTGAGCATTTTAGATGGGGGGTAATGTTTGCTACCTTGTGGGTAAGGAACCTCTTAGTGAAAAACTGTTATATTTTCATTTTTTTTAGTATTTTTTCGAACATCTAAACCCTCCAGATGTAATATACGTCTTTGGTTTAATGGAAAATGACATTCGGAACATATTTTTCCAGCATGTTTGTGGGATTTTTCGAGTGTTGAGAAATCAACAGCCTACAATGTGCCGAATTTTCAACTTTAAAAAAAAAATCATATTGAAAAAACATGATGCAAAGGTTCATACCTACTATTTTGATCATGCTGGACACATCCATGAGGTTAGATTTACTCAAGACAACCTCCTTCTATGAGAGCTAAGGGATTCCTTACCCACGAGTGTAGCAAATGCGTTCCCACTTAAATGAGGTCAGCATTTTATTGTTGTGGGGCCAAGGAACGTTGACATGTGATTGGCTGTGCATAAATAGGATATGAGATAAGAGATCAGTGGATCCTCCTGATGTCAGATCATTGCTTTTAAAAGTTGAATGAAATAGAAGCTACATAAACAAAGCATTTGTTTTTTTCTTTTCTTTTTTTATATTTACAGGGAGAAACCACCCCCAAGATCAGAGACTTATCAATGCTGGCTTTCTTTGCCTGTCCTACTTACAGTTGTAGTGACAAAGTAAAACTCTGAGATTTACCCCTTTCTTTCATAGAGTGGCTTGCGCAAGGGGTGCACATTGGATTTGAACCTAGACCACCTGCCTAGCGGCCTAGGTCCCATCCCATTATGCCAAACCCCTTTGGGAAAATCATTAATTTGGTCGACCCTCGAAGTTTTCCGCCACAACATTACAGCAGACATGCATGCTTGGAGTCTGGAGCAAACAAACCACCTTTCTCCCACTGAGAAGCAACACCAAACATAAATAATTAAAAGAATAATACAATTATATATAATGACACCCACCCGGGTTGTTCGAGTAGTAGTGGGATTGGAGAGAAGGTGCTGACCTCTTCATTCTTCATTCCAAGTTAGACTCTCACCTGGTGCACTGGTGCCTTTAGTAGTTTGGTGGCAATCAGAGATGCTCTGCAGGTCTTGTAAGGGTGGCTGCTTTTCTTGGAGGTTAGTTTGGATCCAAATTATGTTGTAACAAGTGGTGACCAACATGGGATTTATGAAAACCAAGATTCCAAGCCTAGAAGCACGTCCTTAAGATAGCTATCTTTAGAACTTCAATCGTCCCACTTTGGGAATTTTGAAAATACGAAAAGGGTTTGTTACGACTCAGGATACAACTAGGCTTAAACCTCAAAAGAGTCACTACTTTGCAAGATCAGGTGACCTTTCCCACACTTGAACTTGGCAAGCCAAATCGAGAATAAAAGAATGGAAAGAGAAAACTTGAGAAATTTTTTTTATGATCCAAAAAACAAAAAAAATAATAATTTATAGACTTTAGGAAGGCCAAGACGTTTTTGTGATAAATGAAATTAAAGGTTATAAATCCAACGGTTTGAATTTTGAACGAAAATAACCTTAAACGGTCACCCACCTTTTACTAACAGACCTCCAAAACTGTCCAACAGTCACAATACCTCATAAACGCTATATAAATGCATTTTTAAAGTCTTTCAAACAGTCAAACCATTCAAAAAATATAAAGTCAAAAGACGGCTTGGTCAAAGCAGACCTTAGCACCTCACATTTCAAAGTGCAAAGTGTGCCATCAAAACGCCACATTGTACCTCAAGTACCCTTGCGCACACATGCGTGTGTGTGCGCGGTTTACCAAAGTAAAGAGTATAGAACAAAGACTCTATTTAAACCACCAGGAAAAAAAAAATCATCTTAGATATGAGACTAAACATTTTCAAAGCATGAAAAATAATAAACTACCAAAACTTTACAAATATGCTATATTTTAAAACTTTTTCCAACAAATTAATCTATAGGTCATGAGCCAACTTTAGTTTCAGGTGGGCTCGAGCCCAGAGACTCGGCTATGTCAGAGGCAGGGAATCAGGTGAGACTTGTATGGACTCGATCCAAAGTGAGTTCATACGTATCAACTTGGACCATTCGGAGTTGAGTCTTGATTTAGGAGAGTTTTTTATACTTTGGTTTGGATTTTTCTTTTTCAATTTTAGCCACGTACTATCGCTTCTACTTACGTTTGTTTTTCTTTCTTTATATGTTATATGATTCTTTCTAAACGATTCATGAAAATGTTGAAAGAAATTGGTGGCCTTTTTTTATGGTCAAAGTTGGTTTTGTCAGTTTTTGTTCTTTTTTGTAAAATTTTGTTGTATCTCTTTATAAGTTTCTAATCACTCTTATTTGATATGGAAATGGTTGCTAAGTTTTACTCAATTTGTTTAATTCATATGTTAATATTTGGATATGTTTGTACTTTATATATATATATATATATATATATATATATATATATTGGGTTGGTTAACGTGTGGTTGATAGCAGAGTAAAAAAAGAACCAAATTTGTTCGATGATAAATTTGATGAATAAAGAACCATAATTTCCTTTCCAGAAAGAGAGAGAAAGAAAGAGACATTTGACTTATGAAGGTTGGTAAACCTGATTTCCTTTGGAACAGCATGTTTTCACAATGACAAAATTCTCTAGTTGGTTGCATTTCATGTGATTTGGAGTCGTGATTTCATATCACAAATCACAAATTCCATCTTGTGATTTGGAATGATGTAAATCGGTTGCTCGATTTACGAGAAAAAATCTACCAACTACGAGATTATCTAAAAGAAAAAACAGGAAATGCAAAAAAAATGCAAAAAATAAAGTAATGAGAAATTAGAGTAAAACTAAAAAAACTGATTTCAATCTCCCCGTAAACTGTTTTACAAAATCACTCACCTATAAATAAATGAAATTTTCGTAATTATGAATAAAACAAACTACCTAATCAGATAGCCTTCTAAAAAGATAAGACTTATCCTAATAATCTGGATCATACAAAAGATCCAATATCCAAACACAAAAATTCAAAAAAAATCAAAAACTAAAATGGATCTGCATGGATCTTTATGGACTAGAGTCTTCTGCTCCCCTCTTGCATCATGGAATCACATGGGGTTGACTCCAAAATGTATTTTTCAAATAACATTCTATTTCTCATCTTCATTTTCTGATGTTTGGTTAGTTATGCAAATGAGATTCATTTTCTCATTTGCTTTAGATTCTAACAAGAGGTTACCAAACAAGCCCTCAATTTACTAAACAGTCGGCTTCACACTTCTAACACTAACATATAAAATTAATACTGATTCAGAGATTGCAATATCAGCAGCATGTAGAAAGATGTGCGGCTCTTGTACGTTTTGAAATGAGCAGACAACTTGCTAAAATGTTGGTGGAACAGCTCTGTTCTTTTAATTCAGCTCTATCTCAATGTGGACTTTATTGTATTAGGAGGGTTCCCCTCCAAAACTTGTAATCTTGGTTATAAATATAGAGTTGGCCCTCTCATCTTAGCAGTGTGAAAAAAAAAGCGAGAGGAAGCCAACCGTGGACGTAGATCTTGATGGCCAAGATCGAACCATGTTATAAACATCATGCATCTTGTTTAGTGTGTGGTTGGCATTCTTTACAGCAAGTCTGATACTTTTACAACAAGAACTAAAGATGAAGGCACCAATCTGTTTTTCAAAGCATCATATTTTGACAACAAAAGTCTGCTCTTGCAATAGAACCATATTAGTTTGTTAGATCGAGATCGAGGAGTTGACAGAGAGTTTGAGATAGGTTTGATTATATACGGCCTTTTTCAAAGGGGGTTTATCTCACGCACGATTGATTTTTGGTGAGTAAGCCTTCCTTCTATTTATAGTAGAAGGGCTGCTAAAAATTTACCTCTCCTTGGGTAACCGTTTACCCCAGCATAGCAGTTACATTGTTTCACTTGAAACTTATCTAGAATGAAGAGATCATTTTGGATAAGGTCCTCAACGAGGGCAGTTTCACCCATTAAGAAGAGAGTGGGTCCACCTCTCTCTTTAACAAATGAGATTTTCTGTGAAACATGTTCACGATGATCTCTAACAGATCAACATCTCCCACTTGACCATGTAAAACAAAAACTAGATTCAAGATTTAGCCTTCCACTACTGAAGTATTTCTCTTGCATCAACATTCTTGGAATAAGTTTATCATCCTCACATATGTCTTTATTAGACATATCTTAATCCCATACAGGATACATGTTTTTAGAACATTTTCTCTGATATGCCTTTTGTTAAAGGATCAGCAATCATATCAGATGAAGTAACTAACTGACTTTGATTTCATTTCTTTCAATCATATCATGAATATAATGGTACTTTACTATTATATATTTACTTTTTAAATTATCAGCTCCACTCTTCATAAGAGAGATAGAAACCTGATTATCACAATAAATCTGGACTGACTCGTTAGTTATTTCTTACTTCAAATCATTAATAAATCGGCTTATCCAAACGACAAATGTGGTAGATGCATTGTATGCAATATATTCAGTTTTCTAAGTATGTTAAGCTACACGGCCTTATTTTTTACAATACCAAAAACTACTACTCCTAGGAGGAAAACATATCCAGAGGAGGATTTACTATCATCTTTGCTGCCAGCAAAGTCATCATCAGAATATCCAGTTAATTCTAAGAATTAGCTCGAAAACATAGTTTCAAGTTTATAGTTCATTTTAAATATCAAAATATTTTTTTTACCGCTTGCCAGTATGATCAACCAAGATTACTTGGGTATCGACTAACAAGGCTAACAACAAAGTTGATATCAGGCATAATGCATAGTATAGCATACATCAAGCTTTCGACAACTTGAGTATAAGGGACATTTAGTCTTTCATGTCCATCACCTGAACTATCATTCTTACTCAACTTGAAACCTTTTACTACAGGTGTTCTAACCGGCTTACAATCACTCATTTTAAAAAAATTTAGTATATGTTTTAAATACCTTTCTTGACTCAAGCTTAAAAGTTTGGAGCTTCTATCTCGAGTGATTTTAATTTTGAGAACATAATATTTTTCTTCTATGTCTTTAATTTTGAACTAAGAATTTAACCATGACTTGGTTTTGACAATCATATCATTGTCATTTTCAGTTAGAAGAATGTCATCCATATATAGTGAGAGAATAGCAAATTTAATCTCACTTTTTTAGACATAAACAAGTGGATAAATTTATTTGCCTCAAACCCTAATGAAGTAATAGCCTTATGAAACTTTAAATACCGCTAACATGGTGATTGCTTGAGTTCGCATAGTTTTTTTTTTAACTTATATACTTTATCTTCTTTGCCTTCTATTATATAGCCTTCAGGTTGCTTCATAAAAATAGTTTTCTTAAGCTCACCATTAAGAAATGTGGTTTTAACATCCATTTGATGTAGATCTAGGTCATAGTGAGCTACTATCGCAAGAATTATTCTTATCGAGGCAAATTTTTTAATAGGTGAATATGTGTCAAAATAGTCTAATCCTTCTTTCTGAGAAAAACCCTTAACAACTAATCTTGCTTTAAATTTATCAATGCTATCGTCAGACTTAAATTTCTTCTTTAATATCCATTTACATCTAATGGTTTTCCTTTTCTTAGGTAAATCAGTCAATTCTCATACCTGGTTTTTCTCAATGAACTCAATTTTCTCGTTCATGGCTTTTACCCAGTCTGTTGACTCACGTGAGTTTATTGTCTCACCATATGACAGGTTATTTTCTATATCGTCTATGTCTAAAGCATAACACAGTTCCTCCGATAGGTAGACATAATAGTCATCTAAGTAAGACGGAGGAGCTCTAGACCTTTTATGCCCAACCTGAAACTGTTGAGGAGAAGAAGGTGGAGAGATTTCAAAAGCATCATCGATTCTTACAGGTTCTTGCAAGTCATCAGAATCATAATACAAAGCAAGAGGATCATCTTCATTTATTTCAAGAATAATTTCTTTCGTGTTTTGATCTTCCAAGAAGATAACATTTCTACTTTCGATTAAACTCTTATCTGGGTGGTAAAATCTATAGCCTTTAAATCCTTTGGGATATCCAATAAAAATACACCTTATAGATCTGGTGTCGAGTTTATCTCTTGATCACTCTATAACTTTTATATGAGCTACAGAATCCCATCTACGAAAGTGACTTGGACTAGGTTTTCTTCCTGTCCATGACTCATAAGGGGTTGAGACAATAACTTTATATGGAACCCTATTTAAAATATATGTTGTCGTATGTATTGCTTCTCCCCAAAATACTTTGGGTAATGAAGCATTAAATAACATACATCTAACAATATTAAGAAGAGTCCTATTAAATCTTTCAGTCATACCATTTTGTTGAGGTATGTCTGGAGTAGTAGTTTGTTGTCTGATCCTATTGGCTTTGCAATATTCAAAAAATATATTTTAAATATATTTTTCTCTCCGATTAGACTGTAAAACTTTAATTTTCCTACCAAGTTGGTTTTTAACCTCTTGACGATATTCCTTAAATTTATTTAATGTTTCATACTTATATGTTATAATATATATATATAACTGTATCTAAAAAAATCATCAATAAATGATATAAAATATTGCATTCCTTTATAAGTTTGAGTCCTAAAAGGACCACAAATGTCAGTGTGCATGAAATCTAATAATTTTGATGCTCTAATAATATTTTATGAAAATAGTGTTTTTGTCATTTTTCAATAAATATAATGGTAGACTAAGAGTTGTTTGCATTATCTTCCAAGATGATGGTAGACTATGCAAAACGGTTGATATCTACATCTGGTCAGGAATCACATTCCTAACAATAGTCAAGTCCTTGGTCATAACAAGCATTTTGTTAACATGGTCAACAATATTATCAGTTTCTTGCATACGACATGAATTGTATTGTTCTAACAGTAATTGTATGTGTATTTCAGAAGTAGTGTCATATTTCTTTGAGATGACTTCAAACATGAACTTAGTTGTAGGGTAATCTTCAAATTCCCTAATAAGGTCATCGTCTATATAAGTTAACATAATGGTTCTGGCCAACATGTTATCCCTTTTGTATTTTATGAAAGTAGCTTTGACCTCTTGGGTAGCTTCATCACCAGGGTCTCTCATTTCAATAGTGAGGCCATTTTTTATGCCCTCTAAAGTTAAAACAAGAGGTATCCGCTTCTTTCAAATATGAAAATTAGTGCCATTAAGTTTGTTAGTTTTGGTTAGTTCAGTGGCACAAACCCTACTTGTCATTTTTCTGTTTTTGGTTATTTTAAGATGACAAAGCATGATAAGTATAAGTCCAACATTCAACTAGTTAAGTAAAAGAATATTAGACATGAACTCATAAAATATCATATTAATAATGATCAAATTTATGATATCAAACTTATTATGTCATGCAATTACCAAAAAAATATATATGGCAATCAAGTTCTTGATTTTCAATAAAAATGAGTCAATCTGCAAACTTTGATCACTTTTCTATAATTTCAGAAAAGTCAGAAGACTATACTGCAAAGAATGATCCCTCAAAAAATATGAAGTAAAAAAAAGGGGAGTTTCTGCAAAATTCAAAAAACTAACCCTATTTTGAAAAATATTTTTTGAGTGTGGGTCATATTCTGGAATTACCAAAAAAATGAAGACTTTTGTTGTAATTTAGGGATACAAAAGTAAAAAATAGTAAAGTTAAAGGTACTATTATAATTTTATAACTGAGAGATATAATTGGCAATTAAATTAAAATTAGGGACAGTATTGTAAATAAACTACAAAAAGGATAAAACTGAAATTAATGTAAATTGCAAGGATAAACATGTAATTTAATCGATCAGGGACTTGACCGAGAATACTGAAAATACCTTGGTCAAATGGTAATATTACTTGATAGGGATACGATCGATATTTCAGGAAAAGATCGGGGGCAGCAGCATAATTTTACCTATAAAAGAGTATAAAACTAGATTTCTAAAAAAATATGGTAGCTTCTCGATGAAGCTTTTGCATTTTTCTCTTTTTTTTTTGTTTCAGTCGGTGAGAAAAAACACTTGTCGTTCACCCAAAAAAAAGGGCGATCTTGGTCGGTTCGTTTGCCGAAAAAAGAGACTGATCTATGTCGGTATGGTTTTGTTTTGTTTTTTCATTTTATTTTATTTTCATTTTGATGTTGCAGTCAATAAGAGAACGTCGATCTCCTTCGGCTAATTTGCCAGAAAAAACAAGAAAACCATCAAGATAAAAAATGCAAGAATGGTGAAGTCGTCCAGAGATCGCAAAAAAACAGAAAAAAATTTACAATAAAAAAATGGTGATCCCCTTTCCTTTTTTGTTTTTTTTTATTTGTTTATTTTTTTATCAGAGATTAATAAATTCGACCAGGTGAATAGCAGTCGGTGTGATCTGCTTCCCAGATTAATCACTGAAAAAAGGGAAGAAGAAACTGATCTACCAGTTCGATCAGTCTGCCGGTCGGGTCGCCAAAAAATAGGGAGAAGCAGGGAGGATGGCTACCAAAAAAAATATCGGTAATCAGATACTCAGAAAAAATGGCAGATGTCCGATGAGAAAAAAAAGATAATGGTTGTTCCTTTTTATTTTGGTATATAGACTCTTTTGTCAATTCTCAGATGATCAGATGCTTAGGTGATTGGATACTCAGATCGATCAGAGAGTTTTCTTTTTTTTATTATTATGAAAATTGTGTGTCATTTGTGCGATAAACCATCTGGTTTAAACTCTTAGCCGGATGGATTGTCGGACCAAAAAAAAATCTACTAAGGCAATGATAAATAAAAAAATTTATTTCTTTTGCTTCTCCCCTTTCCTTTTTTTTTATTATGCCTGATATAGGGGTTCACTTGTTGCTGGCAACCGGCTAAGTATGTGAAAAAAAACATCTTAACAACCAAATAAGGTTGCCGACTACTGGTGACCAAAACAAGAGGGTAACCTCCCCTTTGAGGAAGGTATCTACAATCAGGAACCAACAGACCCCTATACTGGGTTTGTGTCCTGCAGAGAATAAACAATGAAAACAAAGGTCATTGGCCTCTGCTTTTGAAATTGAAAAAAAAAAGAAAAGGTTGACCTTTCTTTTGTCGTTATTCCCCTTTGATGCTAAGTTTGACTGTTGAAGGCGGAAGAGCCTCTGTCTGTAGCAACCTGAAAGCTCTGATACCACTGTTGAATCGAGATCAATGAGTCGATAGGGAGTTTGAGATAGGTTTGATTTTATATGACCTTATTTAAAGGGAGTTTATCTCACGCACGATTAATATTTGGTGAGTAAGCCCTCCTATTTATAGTAGAGGGGTTGATGAGAATTTACCTTCTCTTGGGTAGTCGTTTACCCTAGCATAGCAGTTACTCTGTTTCACTTGGAGCTTGTCCAGAATGAAGAGATCATTCTAGATAAGGCCCTCAACCAAGGCGGTTTCACTCGTTAAAGAGAGAGTGGACTCACCTTTCTCTTTAACGAATAAGATCCTTCGTGAAATATGACCATGATGATTTATATCTAACGAATTAACATAGTTCTAGCACCAAGTTTTCAAATAGATTTATATCTTTTATCAACTCCTCTTTCCATATGATAAAGATGCCACTAAATTTGCAGAAGGCTTCTTGGATGGCTGAAGTTTGGAGCAGTACTTGGATGCTTCTAGCACTGCAACTACAACAAATGGGCCAACTTTACCGAAAATGATGCCTAAAAGAAATATTGCTCATCAAAGAGAGCATTAATTTTTTAAGAATTCTGCATTTAGAGGAAGAGCACAACAAATCTAGGGCAGTCCTATGGATGTTTTAATGTGGAAGGGATTGATGTTTGTTTTTATGGACTGTTGAGTATCATAACTATTTTTTAATGGCTTGTGAAAGGTTTGGCATCTGATACAAGACTTTTTTGAATTTATTACATGAAGAAACTGTACCCGCCACAAAGACCTAGTCGCGCTGGCTCAACCAGACATACCTATCTGATACAGGACTTAAATAAAAGAAGAAAATAAACTTTTATGAGTCTGGTGGAGTAGGAGAAACACACATCAAATGTTTTGATGGTCACTCTCCATTTCCAGCATAACAAATAGATGAAAGTGGATATTGCTTGAAGCTTTCAAACAAGATTTTTTTTTTACTTGTAACTGATGTATACAATTTGGTCCTTTGTTCCCTTCTTTTTCTTTGGGGGAATGATTTGAGGGTTCCCAAGACCTGGGGCTTTAGTTGTATAGATTTCTTCCAACCATTAATTGATGTCTGATGTATTTTAACTTTAGTTACGTCAATGTAGTTCTTTGCATGTAATCGTAACAGTCATATTCTTTTCTTATGTTTGGTTGCATAGAATCAAATGGAATTTGAAGTCATGATTTCAATCCACATATTCCACCGAATCACATGAGATTCACTTCAAATGTGATTTCAAATCACATCCGATTCTCAATTGCATGAGATTCCAAATCACATATTTGATTAGTTGGGCAAATGAGATTCATTCTCTCATTTGCATGATATTCCAAAGCACGTGTTTGGTTGGCTGTGAAAATGAGATTCATTTTCTCATTTGCATGATATTGGGATCGACCTCCCTATCTCTCTCCTTTAGAGTTCTTGGAGTTTCTCTCTCCTCTTCAGCCCTTCCTCCATTGCTGCAACTTCAAGGTAATGATTTTTTTAAATTTTTTAGTTTTATTTAATACTTTTACATGTTTTAATGCAAGTTTAGCCATTGGCGCCTTCTATTGCATAGATTAAACCATGGATTCAACCTCAAGAACCTCAAGAACGGTCCAAGAAGATTATCTAACCTTGTTTTACTGTTTTTCCAGGGATTCTAATCCGTTAGAATCAATTATTGTATTGGTTTTCATGTTCTTAACCAAGAAAACATGAGATTTACCCGTTAAATGGGTTAAATCCGTAATTTCAAAGGTAAAAATTAATTCCAGCCATGGATTCCCTGCGTTTTATTTTTTTTTTTTCTTATTCATGTTTATTACATGTGTCCCATCATAATAATTAATTTTGTTTTACTGTTTGGATATTATTTTATTTGTTTTCAATGATTAAGGCATGTTTTATTAAGTTTTCTTAAATTTTTGTGTGTTTTAAGCTTAGATCAGTAAAGATCATGTTAATTTGTATTGAAATATTCATTATAAATTTCTGAATTTTTTATATGTGATACACGGATATGTCAGTGAACTACTATAAAAAAAACCAGACATTTTGGGATTCGAGAACCCTGTTAATAAAATACAAAGTCAAATCGGGATTTCTCTTGATTAAAATCGTTATTTAAATTCAAGCATAACTTGCAGTTGTCTTATTTCTTTCATCTGATATCTGATACAAGATCTGTAAATTGCAGTGGCTTCATGTTCATGTGAACTATTTACTGTGAAATGTTGATAATTTTTTGCCTCTGTTTGGTATTTTTCCTCTGACAAAAAGTCAGATTCAAAATTTAAAACTCGTTAGGGTTTACCAAAACCCTAATCGGACTTGTAAAGATCGTAGATCTCAAACCAAAGATCTGATTCATGATCTGTAAAAAAAGAAGTTCATTGTTTTTCTGTCTACTATTCACTGTCTAAAGTTCAGAAAATTTTGATGAAGACTTCTATTTGTTTTTGTATTTTCAACTCGAAGTTCCTGTTTTAACCAATTTTATATTCATTAAATTTTAGTCCGGATTGTCGGATGAGTTTCTCCCTCATCGGAGATGATTTTTCTGATTTGTAAATAAGAGAATCTCTATTTTTCTGTCTAGTTTACCTTTGTAAAATTTTAGAAATTTTTATGGTGGATTAACCCCTGATTCAGGTCTAACTCTGAAACTAGTCTGTGACCATTGGTAAAAATAGCTTATTTTAGGGTTTTAATGCCATTTTCGAATTAGAATAATGTCAAAAATATATTTTTATGATTCCAATCTGATTTTAAGGTTATAACAAGTGCAGGTGCTGATTTTTATGAATTTTAGAATCCATTTGATGCTTGAATGGATCAAGATGCAAAATAGGGTACCTGCAGGATCCAGAAACACTGCCAAAATTGTGATTTTCATGATATTTTTGGATTTTTGTGTATAAGTTCATGTTTTTAGGGTTTTTTCATGTTTAGAATCATATTAGGATGCTTTATGATTAATTTTATGTTTATTTGACTTCATTTAAACCTTAAACCTAATGCTTTTCCCAAAATATTTTCTGAAAAACCCTGATTTCAAGGCCATAGTCTTGCTATCGGGAGCATTTTGGTCATTTGACCTCAATTTCGAAATTCTAAACCCTAATTTTCTCATTTTTAATCATATCATATCATCTTTGGTTTAATTTATCCCCATATGAATTTCAAAAGTTATATTTTACAAAATATCTTTCTGAAAACCCTGGTTTCAAGGCCATAGTCTTGCTATCGGGGGCATTTTGGTCATTTTGATCCCAATTTCAAATTTTTAAATCTCATTTTCATATTTCTTCAATTTTATTTCATATTTCACTAAGTTTATATCAGGGAATCATGGAAAGAGGCTTATATCTAGCAAAATCTAGCAATTTTCAGATATTGCTGGATAAATCTAGAAAAGCCAACATATCTTCAATAACAAGTTTTCTAGTTTTGTAGGGATATTGAAGACTTTATTTTCATGTATTTAAATTCAATTATTGATGTAAATTGTAATTAAATTTGGAATAAGAATTTCAATTCCTGCATAGAATAGGATTTGCATTGCATATAGTTTGAACTTTGATATATAACTTTTATGTTTGTCATTCATGCACATATTTCCAATTCACCATGGTCTACAGGAATGGCACGTGCACAAGCTCTTATGGAGTTGACAAACTTGGTGAAATTTGTATTTATGGTCATAGTCAGAATATGAATGAGACCCAGATTTGTGATCTTTGTATTAGCCACATTCAGCCTACACTCTTAGGCTAACTTCAAAATGCATTGCATTTCTCAAAAATACAAAAAAGATTTTCTCAATTCCTCAAAATCATGACTTTCAAATCCTTATTCATTCATTTTATTCAATTTGCAAATTTCAATTCCAATACAGAGAAATCGATTTTCTCAAAATTTTCTAAGTCTTACTCAGAAATTGATTTTCTCAAAACTCTGAGTTTTCAAAGGATATTTTAAGTGTTTCTCAAGTTCAAAATCCTAATTTTCCAAGTTATATTTTCAATTTCCAATTCCTAACATCTTCAATTCCAAAGTTCAAAATTCAAAATTTTCTCAGAATTATCCAAGTTTTCCCAGAATCGATTTTCACAAAATTTCAAGATTTCTTCATAAAACGATTTTCATTTTCCTCAGAAACATTGTCTCACAAAGCTCACGATTTTCCAAATGGCATATTTTCCAAGAATTTTCCAAGTATTTTAAATCTTTGAAGCAAACATCATGTTTTCAAATCTGCATTTTTCATAAAATTCATAGCATATGCCTGATTCTTTGTGTATTTAGGAAATAGAACACGATCTAGACAAGTTGAGCAAGGCTAAGCACATAATTGATCCTTGGTTCAATTACCTCTGGTAAAGGCGCCAGGAACGGTTGAACCTCGTACCGACAGGCGAGTCTTATTCCTCGGAATTATCCTGCATTTTAAAACAGAGGCGAGTTATTTTTAAAATCTTTTATAAAGGTCAGTTTGACTTGCAAAAAGTAAAATTTTGCGATGATAACACCTCTCCACCACCCTTTTCTGCTAAACGGCCTCCCCTTCTGATCCACCTGTAGGCCCATGGGCCAAGCTCTTCGAGCTCGTAGCCTCCTCTCTCACCGGAGCCCACCACCGCCAGAGAGTTGTCTCTATCTGACGCCATGGATGGAGGTCCGTCGGAGCTAAGCAGCGATAGAATGAGTGGTTCCTACCAAAGAATCACCAGCCTCTGGTCGATGATGTTCTGGATGGTCGCAAGTGGGGAAAGCGACCCTCCTCCTTCACAGGCTTGCTTGCTGACTGCCATTTTTGTAGTTCGTGCCAAAGACGGTTGTCGTGCCTCTTGCGGTGTCAGTAGAGCTGCCACCACCACCAAAGGAAGAAGACAGAGTGGATGCTGATGTTGGGCAGAGAAAGGGAAGGGACAGAGGGTGATGAAGGTGGTGGGAGTGGAAAGGGGAATGAAGACTAGCAAACATTCTCGTGCAATATACATATTTTACTTTCCCTCTCTGTATATAGCTATTGTCTATAATAAATATAAATTACTTGGAAAATCATCAGGTCGTATCCACTCAATTTGACATCGTAGATGCGTTCAACATGTTTTCTTTGCTATAAAGTGCACTTTGGGGCATTTTTTGACATAAAAATTTGATTTTTTATTTTATTTTGACTACTATGAGCTATTGATTTTTAAAGCCCTTAAAAAACATGCTTAGCAAATACATTACCTGTGTAGGTCCGAAATTCTACCTTTGAAAAAAATGTATTTAAAAAGAGTTTTAAAAAAGTATTTCTTTTAAAACCTAACTTATTTTCAAAGAGATATGGGCCCTTGCTGGTACAAGGTCTGGTGGTTTCTTACCAAGCGATGAGGGATAACCTGAGTAAGGTTGAGATTTTTTTAAGAAATTAATCATTTGAAGTTTCCTTGAAAGTAAGCTTAGAGTGGTGGACCCACTCAAACTGACAAAAACAAGTCTATGCAAGTTAGTTAAATGCGTAGAAAAAGTAAATCAAATAAAAAAGGAGAAATAATACTTAGGCTTCTGGCTAGCTGTACCTTTTGCTTATGCGTCAATGGAGTTTTCTCAATAATTCGATAGTCTCCTCTTTCTAACCAAGAATCCTATGTAGAAAGGGCATTCTCCATAGAAAAACATATTCTACAAAGTAAGAAAGAGGCATAAACACTCTTTCCCGTACTTAGTAGCCAACCAAATAAGAATTTTAGCCTAAAACCGAAAAAAACTATCTAGCCTAGCAAGAAAGTTGAAAATTTTACCTAAAGGGTCGTTCTCCAAAGCGAAGGAAGAAAGAAGGTGCTCCTAGTTATCTACCAGAGTACACACACTCAAGTAGAAACGTTCAAAATATGTGAAGATGAGTGAAAAATAGAGCCAAAATGAAGTATTTATAGTGTTCTCACCCAAAAAGCCCTAAGGGTTTGCGCGAGACAGGTTGTCTGGCGCAAAGCAGGTCTGCAGTAGATTACCTATTTGGCACAATCCTTCTTATCCTGGGTCAGTTTTGGATTAGGTATAGACTTGATCCAAGTCCAAACTTGGGTATGTGCCAATCAGCCTAACTAGTGCAAACCCAGTTGGGTTTGGGCCAACTAGATTGGGTCTAGATCCATACCCAAGTCCAGTCCTCTAGGTCTGCACCAAACTATTCAACTGGTGCAAATCCAAACAGGTCAAGGCCAATGGATCATGTATAGATTTAAATCCAGGACCAACCCAAGAGGTTAGCGTCATCTAGCATGGACTTAATGGGTTTGGATTTGGTTTGAGTCAACACCTAAATCAATGTGGTCCAATAAGTTGCAAAAAAATGTGGATATATTGATATGTATAGGTCTTTTTGATAAAAGATTTGGTGTTTGAAAGCTAACATCCTTATCTATGATTGATATTTTAGGCTCAAAACCAAATTTAACCATTTAAAAGGTTAAAAATGCTCTCCATGAGCCCTACTTTTTGAATAAATCATTTTGATTTCCAAAATCATGTTTTGACTACAACTTTTTTATTTTGATGTTGGATTAAAGTGATTTTTGATTTGTTGGAAAGCTAAAAATCTCTACTTTTGGTTGAAAAAGGTTGAGGATGTGAGTTTATGAGTTATGGTTCAGTAAAACTGAATTTCCTATGAAAGGACCTGAAAATGCCAAAAAATCTTTGAAAATAGTCTTGAAATGTGTTTTATCAAAATGACTTTTACAACTACCCTTTAAAAATGTATGAGTGTGTGTGGTAGTAGTTGGGAGAATATAAAGCTTCCTTCTTTACAAAAAAATATTTTTTATTCTCGAAGAATAATGAAGTATAAGGAGTTCATACCTTGAAATTTGAGGAATGTGAACGAACAAATCCCATTTTTCGACGAGTCATGGGATGTCTATATGCCAGAGACCAATGATTGAAGTTGGTTTGGGAACTGAAAAAAAATTGGATGTCAAGAATTTGAAACCTTTTTTCTACTAAATAAACTATGTATATCATATCTATAAGGTTTGGTCTAAAAAAATTTACAGAAAAGTTGAAAAATTTATTGTTTTATAATAAATTGTATGTAAAAATAACTATAACTTACATACATACACTATTATAGATTTATAGTATTGAACCACCACAACTTACTGTTATATGCACTTGATTTACATAGATATAAGCTCTAAAAGCAAAAACTAACCTTTGAATCGTGTTTAACATGGTTTTGTCCTTTTTCTCATTGTATTAAAGTTGACTCAAACATGATATTTTAAACTATTTTTAAATCATCCTTATCTTCGTGAACTGTGAGAAGTTTTTTCAGTGTCTCTGAAAACCAATCTCATGGTATATTAGACATGATAAAATCAACTAATTTAAGCAAATAAGCTATGTTAAAGATGTCATTTGGTGGCTAGACTTATGCAAACAAGATTGTGTGCCACCATATAGTATCATGGTTCAAAGTTCAAACCACCACTGAGAGAGAGATAATGGTTCTTTATATATATAAATTTTTTAAAAAGACTGTCATACACACTTGATAGTTTGATTTTGAAGTTTTCATTTCATTTTACATTGATAATTGGCAGTAAATCATGTGATCCTTGTTATCTAATGCTTTTATGAGTTTGTTATTGGTTTATGATCTTTGTGGTTATGAGTAAGCTTCTTCCATAGTTTATAATCCAAAATGGTTAATTTAATTTTTGAAGTGATTGTTGATAGTTGTTGATGGCTACTATGTGAGTGTTTTGTTAATCAATTTATCAAATAATTGATTTGTTTGTTGGGTTAATTTAATTTTGTATAATTGTTTAGATGACACTATGAGGTATAAATGTTTGAACTATCTTTGCATCAATTATTTAAAATCTTAAACATGGGTTTATCATAGCTTTTATTTTATTTTCCTGTAGTTTTGAAATAAAATTTCATAAATAAAAAATTTAAAAATATTTGGAGAAATTCCTAACCGAATAATTGTTGTTGTAAACTCATGCAAATTGCCACTATGCTTATGAACATATAACTACACCCAATTCAATAAGAAATCCTTCATCAAACTCCACATTGCACTTTTATCATGATAATAGTTAGGGTTGTTAAGCTGAATTGACCAAAAAGACAATATTCAAGCTTGGCTTATTCTTGTCTAGACTTGATCTGAGCTTGAGCTCAAGCTCATAGCAAGCTTGAGTTAAATGAGCCAAGCTTGAGATGGCTCATTTAACAAAAAATATAATTTTCAAATTAGAAAATAAGATTTGAACTAACAACCTACTAATCCAAGCTCAAATTGACTAGTTTATATAATAAATACATTGTTTCATAGCTAAAATCAAAAGGATTTGAATTCTAAACTTATTGTTTGCAAGCCAAACACTTCAACCATATCAACTCTATGATATAATATATAGGAAAATATAAACTACCCTCGAGTGTACCATACCCACTAGTAGAAAACACATGTTTTCACATTTTTTTAAATTTTTTTATGCATCAAGCCCTACATATATGAGTTATATGGTTGTCCAATCATGTTGTATAACTGAATTTTTAAGGGCTACAAAGTTCAATGGTCTACAATGCGTGAACATTTTACTATTAAGAATTTCATGCTTCTTTCATGAAATCATCCAATGTAAAGTGTATTTATTAATAAATGGACCATGCTAAATGCATTCATGCCGTGAAATAATCAAATAAAGCTTACACCTATGAGATTCAACTTGGAAATTCACTACTCTAACCACTTTTATATTCATGAATTGTGAGTTATTGATTTTCACTATCTCAAAAATAAAATCTGATAGTGTATTAGGCAAGATAAAACCTTCTAATATAGTAAATAAATTATGCTAAAGATACCTTTATGGTTATATTACCATTTGGTGGCTAGATATGTACAAACAAAAGTGTGCACTACCTTATGGTGTATACACACACACACATGTGTGTGTGTGTGTGTGTTTGGTATTATTGAAGGCACATAACACTACACGAAATTTGTGGATTAGCGACGATCGTAATCTGTCGCTAATCCATCACAAATTCATCGCTGAACAGTTTAGTGACGGGTTAGCGATGGATTAGCGATGGATAACTTTTATTGCAATTTCCTAGTCGCTAATTAGCGACGAAAACTATTTGTCGCTGCTTTTGTTGTTAATTTGCGATGAATTAGTAAATGTCATGATTCATCGCAAGGCCATCGTTAATCTGCATAAATTTGGTTTTGTGACAGATACACATCTGTCGCTAATTTCTTCGCTAATGTAGCAACAAAATTACGATGGATTACAATCCGTTGCAAAACATCGGCCGATTCAGTTTTCCGATGGATAACTATCCGTCCCTAATCCATCACTAAATTGGAGGCCGATACTAATTAGCAACGGATAATATTCGTTGCTAATCCGTCACAAAAAATAAAAAAATTGGTTTGAAATATAAATATCGGAAAAAAAATCTTGTTATACAATTTATATATCCTCTATATAAAAAACAAAATATACATAAAAAATACATATACAAAGCAGCTAAAACAATTTATCGATCCACTATAATCCTCGTCAAGTTCTAATTATTTACAAGTGAACATTTACAAAGAGTTTCTTTTGAAACAACAAGAAGGTACAACAAATTCAACACATGAATCTAATCATCGCCAAGATTCTGAGCATCATCTTCTTCATTGTCTCGATTTTCACCTTCATCCATGCCTCCATCAGCTCCTCTACACTGATTATTTCCATCATCCTACAAGAGAGAAGAAAGGTTAGTATTGATAAATAAAATATAATGAAATTAATTATATGCAATGCACCTAATATAAGTCAATCAAAGTAACATGAATGAATTACAAATAGACTAGCTAGAAATAAAGTGAAGGACATTAACATAATTCAGATATGTGTTCTAAGACTGACAGAAAAAAAAATCATAGTGATTCAATCATGCAGATATGTGTTCTAAGGTTGTCAAAAAAATATCATAGTGATTCAAGCATGCACATATGTGTTATAAGGTTGTCAAATAAATGCCTTATGTATCACAATCATGCTTATATGTATTCTAATGTTGTAAAAAAACTCTCATAGTGATTTAATTATGCATATATGTGTTCTTAGGTTGTCAAAAAACTTTCATAGTAATTCAAGCATGCATATATATATATATATATATATATATATATATATATATATTCTAAGGCAGTCAAACAATTTCATAGTGATGAAATCATGCTTATATATGTGTTCTAAGGTTGTCAAAAAACTTTCATAGTAATTCAATCATGCATATATATGTGTTCTAAGGTTGTCAAAAAACTTTTATAGTGATTCAATCAAGCATATATGTGTTATAAGGCAGTCAAAAAACTTTCATAGTGATGAAATCATGCTTATATGCGTTCTAATGTTGTCAAAAAACTTTCATAGTGATTCAATCATGCATATATGTGTTATAAGACAGTCAAAAACTTCCATAGTGATGAAATCATGCTTATATGTATTCTAATGTTGTCAAAAAACTCTCATAGTGCTTCAAGCATGCATATTTGTGTTATATGGTTGTCAGAAACTTTTATAGTGACTCAATCATGCATATGTGTTATAAGACAGTTAAAAAACTTTCATAGTGACGAAATCATGCTTATATGTGTTCTAATGTTGTCAAAAAGCTTTCATAGTGATTAAATCATGTTTATATGTGTTCTAAAGCAGTAAAAAAACTTTCATAGTGATGGAATCATGCTTATGTGTATTTTAATATTGTCAAAAGGCTTTCATAGTGATCCAATCATGCATATATGTGCTATAAGTCAGTCAAAAACTTTCATAGTGATGAAATCATGATTATATGTGTTCTAATATTGTCAAAAAACTCTCATAGTGCTTCAAGCATGCATATTTGTGTTCTAAGATTGTCAAAAACTTTTATAGTGATGAAATCATGCTTATATGTGTTCTAATGTTATAAAAAAAACCCATAGTGATTCAATCATGCATATATGTGTTATAAGGCAGTCAAAAACTCTTATAGTGATGAAATCATGCTCATATGTGATGAAATCATGCATATACTAGCTTGAAATCTAACGACATGAAACAAATGATATAAAACTTTCATACCTAACAGACAACTGTAGATGTTCTCCTATCCCAAAAAAAGTTGCACAATGCATTACGGACAATGTCGAAAATTGCTTCATGTAAATAGCCACGTATTGTGTCCTTAACAAACTGGCGGACACCATCTTAAGAATTAGTCAGGTCAATTGTACGCCTAGAGTTGATGCTGACAGGAGAACTCTGAGAGCCCTGGCTAGAGGAGGCAACAACTGGTGTGGTGTTTATATTACTCCCAAACCCGAACACATGACCCTTTTTGGGTTCTTCGATTGCAGTCACCCATGCTGCAGGATCAAAAGGCGGATACTGAGTGAAGTCATCACCATATTACTCTACCATCTGTTGCTCGTATGACTCCTACAAAGTAATGATTACAATATGGATTAATAATTAAGAATTACAATGTTCATGGTAACTTGTATACTATAATATTTATTAATACAAAAAATACATACCATTGTTGTTATCGCCTTCTCTGATACAAACTTTCTTGTGCTCTTACGTTTATGCGCTTCAATAAACGCATCCTTGTAAGGCACAATGCCTCATTTTTCTACTTCCTGCGAGGTTAAATGATAAAAAAAATTATTTAAAAAGTATGCAACAATACTTATAAATTTGACAATATATATATATATATATATATATATATATATATATATATATATATATATATATATATATATATTGATGAGTTACCATTTTCTTCAGGTGGCTCACAAAAGTCCTAGATCTACCTGTGTGTAGATGGGCATCGGGCATCTTCACTCGGTTTGTGCAACCTTTAATGAACGGTTTCAAAATTCATGCCTCGCCCACTTGTCGCACATTGCATCCAAAATATCTCACTTGATAGTAGGAGGGTCATGGCCCTTCCACTGTAGTGGATCATTTATCCCACCAGATGCTTTTATTATTGCAGTCTTCATATTATGCAACATGTTTACAAATCGATTGGCAGCCACCTTCTGCCACACTCGCCTCGCATCCTGCTCCTCCATCGCAATTGCGAAGCGATTCAAAGCGTATAAATAATTTCAGAAAGTTAGTAGACATGACCATAAAAAAAATTAAATATGAAACACATTAGCTATGATAAACGATTGTATACCATGAATGAGGACCACAATCTTTCCAACACCTCCTCCGAGTACTCTTTTTATTGAGCGATCGGTTCTGGAAGATGTTGAACTAGTGACTGCCTAATTTCTCGTATTACTTCTTGTGGCTCGAACCTCATGTTGCACTTGAATTGATACATATTAACTATCGACATACACTATTTATAAGATAAGTATTGGATAAGTGAAAATGAAATACTTACGGTCGATTATCAATATACACTATTTGAATGAGTTATCGTGTGTTAGACTCAGAAGACCCTACATTCGACGTTGTCTAGTGACGTGTATGAATAACTAGTGTAGGTGGGTCATGTGCAGGCGAAGCATCATCTATAGAAAAATGAGTTAGAAATTCACACAATGCGCATTTAAACTAATCAAGTATATAATTAGTTAAATGATATATCTATCAAAGCAACCCGTGAATATGAAGACTGGAATTGACTACCCCTGGGTGCTCGACCATTGTGACCTCCAGGAACCATATTCTAAGAAAAAAAAATTTATTTGGATCAATTACACAACTCTATATCTTCATGAATACATAATCGAATTGAAAATAACTTCATGAAACACATTCAAACATTGCAAATCATTCAAATCATTCACATCAAACATTGCAATACATTCAAACATAAGATATGACATCACTTGCTAATCATGGATAACTTATCCTTAACTTGCAATACAATTGGATCAGTTACACAACTCTATATCTTCATGGATACATAATGAAATCGAAAATAACTTCATGCAATACATTCAAACATTGTAATACATTCAAATCATTGCAATACATTCAAATCATTCATATCAAACATTGTAATACATTCAAACATAAGATATGACATCACTTGCTAATCATGGATAACTTATCCTTAACTTGCAAACAATTGGATCAGTTACACAACTCTAAAAGATTGTAATACATTCAAACATAAGATATGTATTACAATATGTATTTCACTAGCTTGAGTATGCTTCATCATCACTTGTTTGACTTTCATATTTTTCTTCTTCCTCCTCCTCCTCTTTATCCTCTTCTTCTTCTTTATTGGGCGCCCATCCACTTGGTATATCATTTGAATCACATTCTTCCATACGTGTGCCACCAAACAATGGAGATATGACATACATATCATGTACGACATCATGATCATAACAGAAATCATACATATCATCTGATTGATAGTAATCACCCTCTTCAGCAATCTTGTCTTCCTATAACTGATCATACTCGAAGTATAGTTTAGACTTCATCTTACAAACTGCCCACCATTCATTTCTATCTGGCTTCATTGTATTCGGATATGAAGTATACTAAACTTGTTGAGCATGCAAGGCTAATATAAATGGTTCATATGTTCCAAACTTTGATTTATTATTCACCTCTACAATGCATGAGGCTTTGTCAACTCTTGTTGTTGTGGGATCAAACCAATGACACTTGAATAAAGTTACCCTATTATTTATGCCTAAGTAAGTCAACTCCATTATTTCTTCTATAACATCGTAGTAGTCATGTTCATTTTCACCGTAACTACTACCCTTGACACACGTGTCACTATTCATCATTGACTTGTTTACACTATAGTCTTTTGTATGAAATCGATAACCATTTACGATATACCCGTTGTAACATTTCACAATTTTGGTTAGACCATTTTGTAAATCACATATTCCTTTGTCATTAACATCACCATGGCGGACCTACAAGCATAAACAATGACTATGATCACGACCAATTAAGTAACTTATTGTTGTTTACACGGAAAGAATATATGTCATCATCCTTATCAACTCTTTCAACCATACCACAAATTTATTTTTACGTTCTTTTTGTACTTTTGAATTAATGAGATGTGGAAGTTCTCTTCGCAACTTTAGATCAAATTGTCTGCACTTAACAAATATTTATATTATCGAACCATGTACGCACGTATAGAACTTAATGTTACATATTAAGTATACTTACTCAATGTAGGGGTCGATCGCTGAACAATTAAAAAAGATATAGATTTGTGTTGTGTCTTGCTCTCGATCTTTTAAGAGTCTTGACTGACAACTATCAAAGGCATGCCCAAGTGGTTGAAATATCGATAATTTGTCATCTACAGTAAATTATTCTCCATCATCATTACGAGGTGGGCAAGTGTAATATGTTGGAATGTGAGGTTCAAAGTACATAGATGAAAATTTTGAAATCTCTTCTAAACTGTACGCCTCACAAATAGAACCCTACACTCTTGCTTCATTCTGAACCTTTTTTTTTGAGGTCAAACATGCATCTGTCAAGAATATATATCTTGTAATACAATAAATTCCCAATAGCATTAAAGAAAAAAATATATAAAAAAAATATCTTTCAAATTGGTACATCTACCGATATTGTACAGGACCACCAACCCTAAGTTCATATGACAAATGTATGATCACATGTTCTATAACATCAAAAAATGCTGGCGCAACTATCTTCTCCAGTTGACAAATAGTAGTGATGACAGAATCCTTGAGATTCTTTACCTCAGTTACTACAACTTCCAATGTGCACAGTGTTCTAAAAAATCTACTCAACTCGGATAATACCCCCAAATAGGTTTGTCTAACATATCATGTAATGCGTGAGGAATCAATCATTGCATAATGACATGACAATCATGGCTCTTCAACCCATATAATTGTCTCTCGTCTATCTTTATAGCCTAAGCAATGTTAGACATATCCATCTGGAAATCTCAACTGTCTCAACTATTGACATACCAGTTTTACTTGATCTGGTCCAAGCATGTACCTTGTCTTTCATTTTAATACTTTGCCATTATACTATTTGAGTTCCAATTCTAGTCTTTTACATATTACTTTTAAATCCATACGGGCCTTCGAATTATCATTCGTTTTTCCTTTGACATTCATTACCGTATTAAACACATTTTTCTCCACATGCATCACATCCAAATTATGTCGTATTAATAAAGTCGGCCAATATGGTAGTTCCCAAAATATAGATTTATTTTTGTCAAATTATGATCCTTCTCAAATCCAAAGAAGGTTGTCGGACATCTGTTAGTCCATATAGAAAGTATCGCAATTATCTTGAAATCTCTATGCCAGACAACCTTGTCGGTGGACCTTCAATTTCAATTGTGCTTGCTCGGAACACATTCTTTTGTCGTCATAATGGATGGTCGCTGGGTAGAAATCGACGATGACAATCAAACCAACACAATTTTCTTTCATGCATCAATCTAAAAGATTTTGTATCATCCATGCAGTACAGAGATGTCAACCTCCCATGTGTGCTCAGACCAGATAACATACTATATGCAGGGAAGTCACTGATTGTTTATAAAACAACAACCTTCATATTGAAATTTTTTTTTGAGCATCGTACGTGAGAACACCGTCATCCCACAATATTTTCAGTTCATCAATCAATGACCTTAAATATACATCAAGATTTTGGCCCAGAGAGGTCAAACCAGAGATCAATAGAGACAAAAAAATATTTTGACGCTTCATACACAAGCTTAAAGGAAGGTTGTATGGGGTGACAAATACTGACCAACACGAATATGAAGTTGATCTACCCCCAAATGGATTAATGTACATAAACTTAGCCTAACATTTCTCACTTTCATTGTGAAGGTCTGACGAGTACGATCAAAGTACTTCCGAGTTTTTGCGTCAACATGATGTGTGATCTTGTCTTCATCATGTCGAACTTTATTTGCATGTCATCTCATGCATTTAGCTATCCTCAAAGACATATACAATCGTTGCAATCTATAGGTGAGAGAAAAGTAGCAGAACGACTTATATGACACTTCTTTTGACCTCGTGCTACCATTGCCTCTTGTCTTTGGTTTGAATCGAGGATACCCACAAGACAAACATGATCTGCTATTTTCTTGATCTTTGAAATACAACATGCAATGATTTGGAGAAGCATCTATCTTTTGATACCCCATACCTAATGTGTTGACCATAACCTTCGCATAAGAGAGAGAGAGAGAGAGAGAGAGAGAGAGAGAGAGAGAGAGATGAGGGGAAAAAAGAATGGAAGGGAAGAGACATACCTGGGAAAGGAGGTCGCCGATGTCGGTAGACAAGCAAGAGGGAAAGAGAGAGGAGAAAGGTGGTGCCTGCGTCAGCAGACGAGCAAGGTGGTGCTAGCGAAGCTGCCTGAGAGGGAGGCGGTCGCCGAAAGGGGAAGAAGGGAGGGAGAGTAACGTGGTGAGAGAAAGTTGCCGGTGTACGATGAATGAAACAGAAAGAGAAAAGAAATGGGGCTCACATTAGGGTTTTATGAGAAATTTAGCGACAGAAAAATTCCATCGCAAACGTCGTCGCCAATTTGCGATAGAGCAGCGATGAAAAAACGGTGTCACTCATCCGTCGTGAAGTTGCACCGAAGTGTGAGACAGATTTTTGCCGTCGCTAATCCATCGTAAATTTGCGATGACGTTTACGACAAAAATTTTTCATCGCTAATTCCATAACTAATTATAATTTTAGGGGCGGATAGTTTTATCTCGCTAAATAATGTTTTTATTGTAGTGTAACTATTGAGTTGAAAATCATATGTCCAAGTTTTATTGACTCAAACTAACCACATAAATATGTTTAACATGTTTTTTTTTTGCTGAGGATCAAACCCTGGATTATGTTATTTGATAAAAAAATGTAAATCTTTGAGTTGTGAACTTTTAGTGCATTATGAGCCGTTCATTTTTTAAGCCTTAAAAAGATAGGCTTATATATATCACAATCACATAATTCAAAACTCATTTTCTACTAAATAAACCATATAGATCACATCCATAAGGTTTGATTTACTGAAACATTCCAAAATATATAGAATCTCTCTGAGGTCCTCTCATATTTACACTAAATAATGGAATCCACAGCTACCACCTCCAAGGTAGCTTTCAAATCGAGGATTTGGCAGTTCCCACTTCCTATCCCAACAGGGTCTTATTGTTTAGTTTAATATTGGCTTGTCCAACCTATTTTACGAGTTTGAATTGAGTGGCCCAATACGAGCCAAGCCACGAGTGACCGTTTCTAGCTTTACCCTCAAGTGACTGCCTAGCCCCGACTGCTGGTAAGCTCACCGATACGAATACGAACCGGAAAAACGATTCCAATCGGTTTCGGAAACAGGCTTCACACGTACGCCATTTCCCAGCACGCGCCGCTACGGACCGAGTATATAAGCTCCAGTTAAAATGGGAAGAAAAACTCTGTGCATTCTTCTTCTCCTCACTCTCTCCCGGTTTTGGAGTCGATTCTATTGAAGGGAGGGGCTGCAGACGATCGTCTTCTCGTCTCTCTCTCTCTTCGGACTCGCCGTAATCCTGATTTCGAGGCTAACTCTCTCTCCACGGTTCTTCGGACTCGCTGTAATCCTGATTTCGAGCCCTAGCCCGCCGATCTAAGGTTTGGGATCTTCCGTTCCTGGAAAACCCTACAGGGTTTCTCCGGCTCAATTCCATTTAGCGGATCTCCAATTGCGGAGCCATGGCGGCCGCGAGCGCGCCGATCGCGATGAAGGAGGCTCTCACGGTAATCGTCTCTTGTAGTGATCTCGTTTGGTTGAGGTCTTTCTCTGGTCGATGATCTGGTAGTTTCTGCTGTCCGGCGAGTTGAATTCGTGTGCTTGTTCCGGTTCTAAGGTGTCTTAGTGTTTTGTACTGTAGTACTGATTGGTTGATTTTATTCGTTCGTTGTTTGATCTGTTTGAGTGGTTCCTTTGCTCCGACTGGTGCTTGATCTAGGGATTTAGTGTCCACTATGAGTTTGCGTGGGTTGTATTGTTTTTACGAAGAAATAATCTTCACTTCGGTTCTGTTTCATGTGTTCTTTTAATGGATCCGTGAGATCTATGATTTCTGAATGACGCAGGCGGTAATTAGGGACAATCATTTTTTTTCGGAAGGATTAAAATTTTTCATAATTATGCATCATTTTCATTTCTATATGGTACGGAATGTTGGGCTGCCAAGAGACATCATATTCAAAAAATGAGTGTAGCTGAGATGCGGATGCTTAGATGGTTTTGTGGAAATACAATAAAAGATAAGATTCGGAACGAAGAGATACGTAAGAAGGTAGGTGTTGCACCCATTGAAAATAAGATGCGAGAGAATCGTTTACGGTGGTTTGGACATATTCGGCGAAGGCCTAATGATGCTCCAGTTAGAAGGTTGGAGAAATGGGAAAATATATTAGTTAAAAGAGGTCGGGGTAGGCCTAGGAAGACTTGGATGGAGATGATAGGAAAGGATATGAATGCTTTGAACCTCACCGAGGACATGGCGTTGGATAGAAATGATTGGAGGAAAAGGATTCATGTGGAAGACCCAAAATGAATTTCTTCTTTGGTTCATATCGCTGACCCCAATTGTTTTGGGATGAAGGCGTAGTTGTTGTTGTTGTATGCATCATTTTCATTTATGGACAGAGAGAAGACAATATCTTTGTGGCCATAAGGGCCTTGATCTTCTGATGTTCTGACTGTAAAAGAGATCTATGCAATTTCATTCTATATTTAGTCTGGTTATCTGCATATCATTTCAATGTCTTTATTACTTGGCAACACTGCTTCAGAAATCAGGATAATATTTTGAATTCGTGCATATCAAGATTGTTCTGCTTTATGGATGGAATTATTTCCATGTACCTTCCATTTTCTAGAAGTTGCATTGTCATAATTACCGTTTATCTGAAATTTCCATGCAAATCATAGTTCGATCCGTCATATTGATGGTTTTCTTATGCCCCGTATCAGTTGACGAGCCTCGGGATCAATCCCCAGTTTATCACATTTACACACGTAACAATGGAATCAGACAAGTACATCTGTGTGCGAGAAACATCCCCGCAAAATAGTGTCATTATCATTGATATGAATATGCCCATGCAACCGCTGAGGAGGCCTATTACTGCTGATTCAGCATTGATGAATCCAAATAGCAGAGTATTGGCTCTTAAAGGTAACTGTTGTTTGTTTGGTAGTATTTCCTCTTGTTTTCACACTCATGAGACATTGTATATGATGCTTATCTATTAACAACCTTTTTTATTCATAAGAACAAGTAATAGTGGCACTGAATGTTTATGGTGACAGTTATTTACTTTAAAAACATCAACTCTGATTATCATGTTCACCTCGTTCCTCATCTCTGTTAGCATTTCATTTCTTATTTACTTATCTTGTTTGGATTTTCTTGTCAACCAGGTTGCATAAGACCATTGTTGGCTTGGAAAATACATTTATTTTTTGTAGTAATTTCGTTGCTTTTGGTTATCATCATTGTTCCATCACATTATTGTTTTTAAGAACTTCGGGTGCTCTTGGGAAGATGCCAAAGACTATGGTAGTTGGGCATGCAGCCTGCTAGAAGAATATACCATGCATGATCACTAATATCCCAGTTTTTTTTTAATTCATGGGCAGTTTTTCAGCTAAACAGTCTTCTCACCTTCCACTCTTATGGATGTGTACATTTTCTTGTTTGAGGGGCTTAAGAAAATCAATGAATGATTAGTATGATTTGGTGGTTGAATTTAGGGGAAGCAAAAATTCATTATCAAAAGACTTGGGAAGAGATGCATACAGAAATGGCGAGGTGCCTGTTGTTTAATAAATTTTTGGGTATGTTATGGATGAATGTTCAGGTAGCATTTTATGAATGATCAGACATGGTATCATTTGTTTGTGTATGCTATTGCAACAATGGCTTCATTGAGAAAGAAAGGAAGAAAATCATTAGTATGTTCTGATTGATGATGTGATAGGTGAAGATAGGCTATCCGTCTCAATAGGCCTTCGAAAAGAATGGTATATATGTGCTGTAAACAGGTGGGGGTTACTAGGTGCTCTTACTGAAGTGTTTACTTTTCTCTTGATTATGGCTAAGTTATGGTATGGGGTATTTAGTGTCAGTTCCTAAGATTGCAGGTAATCATAGTTTTTGTCTAGAATTCACGAGGATGGTGTTTGTGATGTAGATTTTTCACATTTTCATGCTTAACTTCATACAAACTCATCGCAGCTAATGGAAATAGAAAGCACTTGATACAAACATATCACAGCTACCGGAAATAGAAAGCACTTAAGCACAAACTACCATTTTCTTTTAGTGATTTTTAAACTGAGGAAACCAATCTTTCTCGCATTCCAACCATTCTTGATTTGGGCAGATTGGGAAGTCAGAACGGACTCATGAATCAACTTATAAAACATATTGCCACAGGTCTGCAACCTACATAACAACATACTTTTGGTGGGTGCAACTTCTGTGCTCACAAGAACTGTATAGTGCCTATATTTTTGAGAGGGGAATGACTATATACATTTGGTACTTGGATCTATGTAGTCAAAATGTTAGGTGCTGCCTAGGAACCAGGCCCCTAAAGGCCTATGGCGCCTAGGAATCCTCTAAGGGCCCAACATATTAAAAAAATGTATATTAAAAAGCTAAAATTAACATACTTAATATTTCAGATGTAATAAGGCATAATACCATGGTATAAACATTATATACCCTCACAATCAGGCATGAAAAAACACAAGCAACCATGTGCATGGCATACAACCACAACTTTCTTAAATCTTATTACATTCTCACAGCACCGTAAATTAAATCCAGTTAAAGGTTTAGTACAACTGTAGGACCATTATCAAGAAAACAACAAATAACAATTAATGCCATTATCACAACACAGATTTCATATAATACCAAAAATCATCAGCTTTTTAAATTTGCATGGACGGTACATAAAATTTGTAAAAGCAGTACATTACCATAGTAGTAGTAAAAATAGATGAAAATGGAAAACTTGTACAGATGTATCATCAAGAAACATGGCCTACTAAAACCATCCTGCAGCTAACTCCGTTAATAAAGAGAAAAAAAAATATGAAAAGGTTAACTCTGATAGAAAAGAAATATAAACTATAACCATATATAAGAATGCAATCAAAGAACCTATTTAAAAAGAAAGAAAGAATTCAATCAAAAGAACAAACACATAATCATCACATCTTACTTCGTTATACACAGGGCAAGGAAATGAAACTATTATCCTGAATGAATAGATAAGAAGCACAAAGAAACAAAGAATCAGAGTGTCTGAAATGGCAAAAAATAACACTTGTAATTCAGAATTGCTATATTAGGTATTACCTAATACTTCTTGACTGTAGTAGAGGAGGAGGAGACGAGGATGAAGGAGAGGGTCAGGGGAAAAGGAAGAAGAAGAGCCTTAAAGTGGACCAAGATGGTCTTTGCTGAATACTAACTAGTCATTTGACTAGTAATTGACTGACTAGCAGGCTTGCAACTTGGCTTAGGATGCGCCTAGTTGACTGACTAGGTCAACCACTAAGTCTTGGATTCAGCATTGTAGCAATAAGTTGTTGAATCATCATCATGACTTATTTAACAATTAACAATTGCATCGAGATTGCTTTTATGTTTTTATTGTGTTTACTGTTTAGCTTCTGAGTGTCTGAAGCTGTGTGGTTACTGTAATGAAAAAAGGCGGAAGCACCAATGGAGTAAAAAGCACTCTTTAAGAGTGACTTCAAGAGCCAAGAACACAAACACTAGAAGTGCACACACGAAACTCTCAAAAGTAGAAAATGACTTAAAGTCATAAGTTGGATTAATTGAAGAAAGGAAGAGAAGGGTAAAAAACCCAAATGCATACAAGAGGAGAATACCTCCTCTATTTATAGAGGAGGGAGACTAAAGGAAGGGACCACAAGGGGCTCCCATGTAGTCGTTGGGAGCCCCAATGGTCATAAATCTGACCGTTGGGGCCCCAATGACTACAAGTGTGGGGCCCTTGTGGTCTTACAAAAAGGAAAAATAAAAAAGGAAAAAAGGAAAAAGAAAAAGGAGAAAAAGAAAAAAAAGAAAAAAGTAAAAAAGAAAAAGTTACATTGTGGTTTTACAAGAATACCCCTATCGGGTATTTCAATAAAAGAGAAACTGTATATATATACATATATGTATATATATACTTATATATATACGAATGTATATATATATAAGTATATGTATATATATACATATTTTAACACACCCCCTCAAACTTTACGGGGAAAAGACCGAAAGTTTGCTAAGAAGAAACATAAATCGTGGAGTTGGGAGCGCCTTGGTGAAGAAGTCAGCAAGTTGATACTCTGAAGTAACATATGGTAATGAGATAGTCCCTCTGAGATATTCGTCTCAAACATAATGACAATCCATTTCGATATGCTTGGTCCGCTCATGAAAAGTGTGATTGCTGGCAATGTATATCGCACTTTTGTTATCACAGCAGAGCTTGGTGGGAGTAGAAATGGGGACGCCCATGTCACCAAGGAGACTCCTGAGCCATACGATTTCCATAGTTGTCATTGCCATGGCCCGATATTCAGCTTCAGTGGATGACAGTGAAACCTTCTGCTGCTTCTTGCATCTCCACGAAATGAGGGATTCGCCTAAAAAAATACAAAGACCCGTTATTGAGATACGATCATTGGGATTTCCTCCCCGGTCAGCATCAGTAAAAACAGTTAAGTCAAGAGATGAGGAAGAGGATAAGAAGAGTCTCTTAGATATAATATTTTTGATGTATCGCACAATTCTCATTACGGCCGCCATATGAACCGAAGTAGGTGCATGCTGAAACTGACTTGCTGCATGAACCGCATGAGCTATATCTGGACGTGTGATGGATAGATAGGTGAGAGATCCGATTAATTGACGGTAGGGGGTTGGATCCTCAAGAAGAACATCATCTTCAAGTCTCAGTTTCGCATTAATAACTTCAGGTGTCTCAACTTTCTTTTCATCAGATATTCCTGATTTGGTACAAATTTCTGCAACTAATTTCATTTGAGATAGGATGTATCCTCGCGCGGAATAAGCCACTTCAATTCCTAAAAAATATCTCAAATATCCAAGATCAGACATATCAAAAGTTTCTTTTAACATAGACTTTACATCATTTACTCCCTTTTTGTCATTCCCAGTGATGATCATATCATCAACATACAACAGAAGCATAATAATGGAGTCACCTGTCCTTTTAACAAAAAGAGCAGTGTCAGTATAGCAAGAAGAAAATCCTAAATTGATTAATACATTACTAAATCTATCATACCAAGCTTTAGGAGCTTGCTTAAGTCTATATAAAGCCTTTTTTAATTTCAAAATTTTTTCATTTAAATTCATACCTGGAGGCGGTTCCATCATTCAAAAAGGCATTTTTGACATCAAGTTGAAAGATTGACCATTTTTTAACAGAGGCTATAGCAATAAGAGCTCGAACACTAGTCATTCGAGCAACTGGGGCAAAAGTTTCATCATAATCTACCCTATACTCTTGGGCATATCCTTTGGCTACCAACCTAGCCTTATATCTTTCCAATGAACCATCACTCTTAGTTTTTACTTTAAAAACTCATCTACATCCAATGGGTTTCTTGCCATTGGGAGGATCAATGATTTCCCAAGTTTGCGCCCTTTTAAGAGCATTAAGTTTTAATTCCATAGCTTCATTCCAATGAGCATATTGTTTAGCATGAGATGGTTCATGAAAGGAGTGAAGAGCAAGTAGGCATGCTCGAAAGTTAGGAGAAAAGGAATCATAAGAAACAAATCTATTGGGTATTTTGGAAATCCGATTTGATTTTCTTTGAGAGGTCTCTTCGATTGACTCACTTTGAGAGAATTTTTCAAGGGCACAAGGAGGATTTCTTTCATTCCTTCTAGAGTAGACTTGTATTTGTCTTGAAACATTTTCTTCTAAGTTTTGATCATCATTTGGATGTTCAAAATGATCTTCACCAAGGGGTTCACTATGTTCAATATGATCATCTATGATGTTTTCTTGAGGCAATAAGTCAAATAAAAAAGAATAATCAATATTTTCATTTAGTTGGTGCGAAAAACCATTTTCTTCTTCTAGGAATGTGACATCTTTTGAGATATAAAGTTTTTTTGAGTATGTCAAAACATCTATAACCTTTTTGTTTTTCGCCATATCCCAAAAAAATACATTCAATAGCCCTAGGAGAAAGTTTATCATTTTTGTGAGTTAGAACAAAGCATTTACATCCAAAAATCCTTAGTCTTATAATCGGGAGACATTGTAAAGTTTTTCAAATGGAGAAAGATTTTTCAAAGAGGATGAAGGGGTTCTATTGATAAGATACGTTGAGGTTAGAACCGCTTCGGCCCAAAAGGATTTTGGGATATTTTTTGAAATTAATAACGTTCTTGTAGTTTATATTATGTGTCTATGCTTCCTTTCCGCAAGACCATTTTGTTGCGGAGTGTTGGGACAAGAGCGTTGATGACAAATTGCATTTTCTTTTAAATAACTTTGAAAAACATTGGACATATATTCGCCTCCCGAATCAGACCTAAGAATAGATAGATTTCCCAAAAATTGATTTTTAACCATTGCATGGAATTCTTTAAAGAAGGAGAAAACTTCGGATTTGCGACTTAGGAAGTAAATCCACGTTAATCGAGTGTAATCATCAATAAAAACCACATAATACGAAAATCCTCCTTTAGACAAAATAGGGGAAGGTCCCCACACATCGGAATGAACAAGTTCAAATGGCCGAGTGGTAAAGTAACTTCTTTGAGGAAATGAAGTAGCTTTAGATTTCCCAAAAATGCAATCTTTACAAGTCATGTGATTGTCTTTACAAGTATTGTTCAAAAACGGAAAAAGAGACATTTTAACAAAATTTGGATGACCAAGTCTCTCATGCCAAATTCCAATACTTTTGTCTTTTACAAGATTGCAAGATGACTTAGATGGAAGAGTCAAAAAGTCCATAAAATAAAGATCACCCCTTCTATGGCCTTGCCCAATCAGCTTCCTTGACTGAAGATCCTGCACGGTGCAATCTTTAGGTGAAAAAGAGACTTGACATCCATGATCGGTGATTTGAGAAACGGAAAAAAGATTTAAATTAATTTTTGGAACGATTCTTACTTTAGGAACGAAGAAATTTTGAGAATTTTTAAAATCAAGCGTTCCAATACTTTCAATTTTTAATGATGTTCCATCGGCCGTTGAAACATAAGAGGATATGGGTTCGGAAAAACATTTGAAAGAGAGTTTTTATGAGATGTCATATGAAAAGAAGCACCAAAGTCTAGTATCCACATACCTGGAGGTGATGAAGAATAGGCGATGGCGGCTCCGGATGTTGAGGAAGAAGTCTTGAGAAGATGTTGGAGAACTTCGGAGATATGATTAAGAGTCTCTTTGATATCTCCCTCTTTGGCACTTTCTTTTTTCTTCTTTGGAGAATTTTCTCCAACCGCGGCTACTTTTCCTTTAAGTTTGGGACAAACCGGTCTAATGTGTCCCGGTTCATTACAATAATGACATATTATTCCCTTTCTAGGCCCATTACTATTTTTGTTAAAGTGAGGAGGTCTATAGGCTTTAACATTTGATCCGGGCCTAGTAACGGCCAAAACTTCATCATTCTTAATGCTTAAGCCAAGTCGAGTTTCCTCTTGGCATATTTCAGCGAGGGCGTCTTCAATAGGTAGGGCTTTGCTTCTATGGAGAAGAGATGCCCTAACTTGTTCAAATTTCGGGCGAAGACCATGAAGAAATTGAAAGAAGTGCTCTTTTTCAATTTGTTCCCTTCTTAATTCAATATCTTCCGGAGCCACCCATTTAGGCTCAAGAAGAGCAAGTTCATCCCAAAGAGGGGTTAGAGAGCTAAAATAGTCCCGGACACTCATATCCATTTGTTTGGTGGAACAAATTTTTTCTTGACAAAAAAATTGTCGAGCAAGATCCTATTGGATATACATACCCTTAAGGAAAAACCATGCCTCATTGGCCCTTCTAAATTTGGCAATATTAGCACAATTTTTAAGGTCAACATTGTTCATAAACCATGCCAAAATTTTGGCATGGTTACTTTCCCAATCCTAAACTTTGGATTGATGGTCATTGATCGCTTTGATGCGCTCATCGCCATCTAAAGCTTTTTCAACCTCATTTTCAATTTTAGTGAGAACAAGAGAGGGTTCGGGAGTAGTTCTCATAACAAAACCCCAAAGTTTCTTACCTCTTAGATAATTTTCCATCGCGGAGGCCCACATGAGATAGTTGGACCCATTTAGCTTAAAAGAAAGCTCTACTTTAGAATCACGTTCCATCGGCACCAAATCCTTCCTTTCTTCTTAAAATTTGAGAGACACACGTTCCAAGATAAAGAGAAGCCCAATCACCAACCGAGCTCTAATACCATGTAATGAAAAAAGGCGGAAGCACCAATGGAGTAAAAAGCACTCTTTAAGAGTGACTTCAAGAGCCAAGAACACAAACACTAGAAGTGCACACACAAAACTCTCAAAAGTAGAAAATGACTTAAAGTCATAAGTTGGATTAATTGAAGAAAGGAAGAGAAGGGTAAAAAACCCAAATGCATACAAGAGGAGAATACCTCCTCTATTTATAGAGGAGGGAGACTAAAGGAAGGGACCACAAGGGGCTCCCATGTAGTCGTTGGGAGCCCCAATGGTCATAAATCTGACCGTTGGGGCCCCAATGACTACAAGTGTGGGGCCCTTGTGGTCTTAAAAAAAAGAAGAATAAAAAAGGAAAAAAGGAAAAAGAAAAAAAGGAAAAAAGGAAAAAAGTAAAAAAGAAAAAGTTACATTGTGGTTTTACAAGAATACCCCTAGCGGGTATTTCAATAAAAGGGAAACTGTATATATATACATATATGTATATATATACTTATATATATACGAATGTGTATATATATATATAAGTATATATATATATATACATATTTTAACAGTTACCTCTGTCATCCTGTGGTTGGTTGGTTGTGACCGACAGACTTTACAACTAATATTGCCTTGACTGTCAGTCTTTTCTTGTTGTCTGGGGTGACTTTATGGAACTGTTGTGTATATCTTCGGTCTCCAGTTAATAGTCAGATTTTGAGAATTGTGAATGTCACTGTTATTGCATATTAATATTCTGTTACATGGTGATCTCTTTTTTTTTTGCTCATGATTCTTGTACGAAACAAAATATTCTGGTCAAAATATGTTCCTAATTTCAACAAGGTGCATTTGAGAGGTCGTATTTTCTCACATATTTGTTGATACTAGTTATTCCATAATTAGGTTTACTTTATCTTGATGTTTGGTTGCTCATATGTTTTGTTTCTCTTTGTGGCATTTTCTTTTTAATTTCTACACAATTTTTGTTTGATCTTTTGCAATTCGAAGATGTTTTTTCACTAATCTTACAAGTTACAATACATTACAGTACATGTTAATCCCTATAATACACCTTACAATATGCTTGTTTACAAAAATTGCATATTCTCTGAAAAACAATTGCTTTTTCATACTTGGTTATTTGATATTTGGTCCAAATTCATGATATGCACCAAGATTTTGGTTTCAATAGTGGTCAGTGAAAAGGCGCTCACAATTGAAATTAGATTGTGTATCCTGTTTCAGTTATTTTGTATTTGTCTTTATTATAAAGATACTAAATTGCTGATTGAACTTGTGAATCCTGTTGTGGTTCTGTGCTTTGGTTGTAAAGTTACTGGATCTCTGATTAAATCTTATTCTGGTCCTAAAGCTCAAATACCGGGAAGTACTCAGGATCATCTCCAGATATTCAATATCGAGTTGAAGGCTAAAATAAAATCTTATCAGATGCCCGAACAGGTTCTAGTGTCTTCCATTGTCAAATTAGATTAGGTTGTCATTCATTATTTTTCATGAATGATGATTAATTTTAAACTCCATTCTTTATTTTTTGTGATTTCTCTGTAGGTTGTCTTCTGGAAATGGATTACTCCAAAATTGTTGGGATTGGCTACTCAAACATCAGTCTATCACTGGTCAATAGAAGGTAAGGAATATATACTTTTTTTTTTCATGTGTGTTCGGTAAGGAAATGAGTTCCTTCAAAGATGTTCACTCAATCATCTAGAGTGGACACTCAAGATAGTTCCACCAAAATTCCAAAATAAACACTTAAAAGAACCACATATGGGAAATAAAGGGAAATAAAAACAAGAGATAAAAAACAATGATGTTATTTATCTCAACATATGCAAGATGCATTACAGTGAAGTGGGTCTTTGCCCCATATTTATACACAAGTGAAGGAGGCCATAGAGAGTCATTGGGACCCCAACGGTTCCTTATGTTGACTAGTCAACATGTGTTGACTAGTTCAAATACAACAAAAAAAACTTAAAGAAACTATTCCTAGTTACATTATATATATATATATATAGTTACATTTTTTGACACTCTCCTTCAAACTTACGGTTGGATAACCAAAAGTTTGTCAAAGAGAAAGTTAAACCTAAGAGCAACAAAAGGTTTGGTGAAGAAATCTGCCAATTGATATTCTGAAGTAAAATAGTTAAGATCAATAGTGTTGTGTAGGAATTCTTTTCATAAATAGTGGTAGTCCATATCAATGTGTTTAGTTCATTCGTGAAAGGTTCAGTTGCTATCAATGTTGAAACTTTTGTCATAGCATAGTCGTGATGCTTCTTTACTTTGAACACTCATGTCATCTAGCAATATCCTTATCTAGACCACCTCTATAGTGGTTGTAGTCATAACTCGGTATTCTGCTTCAGTTGAAAGAGATAAACTTTCTGTTGCTTCTTGCACCTCCAAGAAATCAATGATTCACCTAAAACTACACAAAAACCAATGGTTGAGTGTCGATTATTTGTATCACCTTCCCAGTCAACATCAATATAAGAAATTAAATCTAAGGATGAAGAAGCAGATAAAAAAATCATCGAAAAATAGAAATTTTGATATATCTAATAATACGCAAAATTACTCCCATATGAACAGTGGTAGGTGAAAGGAAATAGAACTCCAAACGGAACTTCAAAATCAAGCTCACAAAAATATCTTTCACAATGAACACAAGGGTTCATTCAACATACTCACATAAATGCTCAAAGGGAGTGCACACACCAAGAGGAAAAAGAAATATTTCATTGAAGTGGGAGAAACCCACACTGAAAGTCATACAAAACAAGGGGGGAAAACCCCATATATATAATACATGAAAATGAGGGGAGTAGGGAGTCGTTGGGCTCCCATCAGCTCTATTTAGAGCCGTTGGGAACTCTCTCCCTTTATGCTTTTTGACTTTGGTCAAAAAAGCATAAAGTCTAGTGATGTCCAAAAAAGTGTCCAAAAAGTGAACTAAAAGTAAAAATAACTATCCTAATCCTAACTAAACTATATAACTAAACTAAAAGAAAAAGATTACTTATGATGGTATATTACATATGAGATTATATTTTTATTTTTCTTTTAACACTCCCCCTCAAACTTACGGTTGAATAACCAAAATTTTTTCCAAGAGAAAGTGAAATCGAGGAGCAACGAGAAGTTTGGTAAAGAAATCTACCAGTTGATATTCTGAGGAGACATATGGAAAATCAATGGTGCTGTGTAGGGATTTCTCTCGTACGTAGTGACAATCCATTTCGATATGCTTAGTCCGTTCGTAGAATATCCGGTTGCTGACAATGTAAATAAAACTTTTGTTATCGCAGCACATTCGTGATGCTCATGTACTCATAACACCCACGTCTTGAAGCAATCACCTTAGTCAGACTAATTCCATGGTGGTTGTAGCCATGGCTCTGTACTCGGCTTCAGTTGACGAAAGAGAGACTTTTTGTTGCTTCTTGCACCTCCATGAAATTAATGATTCACCTAAAAACACAAAAAAACTAGTAGTTCACTGTCGATCATTGGGATCACCTCCCCAATCTGCATCAGTATAAGCGATTAATTCTAACGAGGAAGAAACAAATAAAAAAAGTCCTTTACAGATGGAGGTTTTAAGATATCTAATAATTCGTAATACTGCTCCCATATGAACAGTAGTAGGAGCATGCTGGAATTGACTTGTTGTGTAGACAACATGTGCGATGTCAGGTCGTGTGATGAAAAGGTAAGACAATGCCTCAATAAGCTGTCTGTAAGGTGTTGGGTTCTCAAGTGGTTCTCCATCATCATTCTTCATTTTAGTATTTACGACTTCAGGAGTGTCAACATGTTTTTCATTTGTGATTCCGGACCTGTCAATAATATCAATAGCAAATTTCGATTGAGTTACTAAATAACCTCTAGGAGAATATGCCATTTCAATTCCAAGATTTTTTTTTAAGAAACCCAAGTAACTCATTTCAAAGTTGTTTTTGAGAAATTTTTTGATATTGTCAACTTCCTGTGATGATCATGTCGTCTACGTAAAGTAGAATAATAATAATACATGTATTAGATTTCTTAATAAACAAAACAGTGTCAGTGAGACAAAATTGAAAACCAAAAGTAAGCATAACTTGACTAAATTTGTCATACCAAGCCTTTGGGACTTGTTTAAGTCCATACAATGCCTTATGTAAACAAAGAACTTTTTCTTGAGGAATCTTAATACCAGGTGGTGGTTCCATGTAGACTTCTTCAACTAGACTACCATTAAAAACACATTCTTGACATCCATCTGAAAGATATGTCATTTCTTTATAAAGGCAACAACAATTAAGGTTCTTACAATGGTCATTCTCGCGACTGGTGCAAAGGTTTCCTTATAGTTTATTCCATATTCTTGAAAATAGCCTTTAGCAACTAGTCGAGCCTTAAATCGTTAAAGAGTGTGATCACTCTTGGTTTTGACTTTGTATACCCAACGACATCTTATAGGTTTCTTCCCTGGTAGAATATCTTGAATAGTCCACGTATTTTCCTTTTCTAAGACACTTAATTCTGCTGACATGGCTTCAACCCATTCAGAATGTTTTTTTGCGATATCATAGTTAGAAGGTTCTATGTAGGAATGTAATAGGACAATATATGTTTGGTACTTTGGTGAAAAAGACTGATAGGATACAAATTTTTTAGGTACTTTTGACACCCTAGATGATCTTGTTTCTATATGATTTTGTGCTTTAGCATATTTTTCTAGAGCAGAGGGTTGCTCCAGGTCACCCCGTCTGAAATATTGAATGCATTCTGGATGAGGTGATTCAGTACTGATCACATTTTGATCTTCTTGATCAACATCTTCCTCATTAATCTCTGGAACTAAATCCATTATAAAGGAATATTCATCAATTTCTGTAGAGTTTTTAATTTCAAAAAAATTTCATTTTATAAGAATGATACATTTCATGACACATATAGCTTTCTAGTTTTAAGATCAAGACATATATAACCTTTTTGATTGCTTGTATAACCAAGAAACACACATGGAATAGCACGAGGTGAAAGTTTGTCATTTTTATTGAAAAAAATAAAATATTTACAATCAAATACCCTTAATCTTGAATAATTTGGGATTTATTTGAAGAGTTTTTCAACAGGTGAAATGTTGCTTAACAAAGATGATGACATTCTATTAATGAGATATACCACAGTTAGAGTGGCTTCGACCCACAAATTTTTTGGTACTAGATGAGTAATGAGTAGGGTTCTTGTTGTTTCTATAATATGCCTATGTTTTCTTTTCGTTAGACCATTTTGCTGTGGAGTATATGAGTATGATCTTTGATGTGAAATACCATGTAAATTTAAGTAATCATTGAATTCTTTTGACAAAAACTCTCCCCCTGAATCAGTGAAAAAAAATAGAGATATCATTTTTAAATTGATTCTTAATCAGTTTATAAAATATTTGAAAATGAAAAAATATTTCAGATTTATGTTTGAGAAAGTAAATAAGTATGCCTTGTAAAATCATCTATAAAAATGACATAATATAAAAAACCCTTTTCGGATATAACAGGTGTAGGACCCCATACATTTGAATGCACTAACTCAAAAGGCCGAGATGAAACAAAATTTCTTTCTTGAAAGGGTAATCTCTTCATTTTTCCTAGAATACATTTTTCACATTTAAATGTTTCAGAATTACAAAAGTTTTTCATATTTGGAAATAAATGAATCTTGGATATGCTAGGATGACCAAGTCTCATGTACCATAGATTTAAGTTCATTTCCTGAACATTACAACAAAATGTGTTTTTGGGAATTTCCAAAAAGTCCATATAGTATAAGCCTCCTTCTCTATGGCCTTCCCTAATCAGCTTCCCTGACTGGTGATCCTATACTCGACAACCACGAGAGGAGAATGAAACATTATATCCATGGTCAGAAAGTTAAGAAACAAATAAACGATTGAGATTTAATTTGAGAATATATCTAATTTGTGGAATATGAAATCCTTTTAAGTTTTAAGAACCCTTTTTCAAAATTCCCTATTGCTTCGATTTCTAGTGATGTTCCATCGACAATAAAAATATTAGATCCATTTGAGTTATGACATTCAAATAATATTTCAACATTCGGAGTCATGCGAAAAGAAGCACCTGAGTCAAGAAGCCATAGAGTTTTACCTTGATCGGAGGTGCTCACAGAAGAGACTGCAACTCCCGTAGATGAAGATGCTCCCTTTAGTAGAGGTCCAAGTGCTTCCACCAATTGTGCAAGAGACATACTCCCAATGAAAGTTTTACTAGATTCTTGTGGAGGTTCGACAGAGGCAACTTTTTTTTCATAAGTGAAAAAGTGGTATTCTGGGTCATTAGGATCCGACCCAAGTCCATTGTATGTAAAGTCTGGATAGGACCCGAGTCATGTAAAGTTTGTAATGTTTTATTTTATTCGGGTCTGGACACACCAGACCCGGATCCATATTATTGTAATGTAAACTTATTAGTACAAGTTTAGGTCACGATTTCGGTGGTTGAAATCGTGGCAGCCGCAGCCCCTCTTACCTTTCTTTTTCTGTTCTCTTTCTCTCTCTCCTCAATACAGGTACCAGTGGAGATTCTAACATGGTATCAAAGCCAAGATCCATCTGAGGGCCGAAGAGGTTTCCGAAATGTGCGACGATCAGAGATTTGAGGTTTTTCGTCCCTTCTCTTCTAGTCCTCTTCATTTCCTTTCTCCTCTTTTCTATTTCTCATTTCTTCCCCTTTTTCTGAAATTTTCTGTGTACCCACGTCTCACATGGGCGTGACATTCACGTGAATCCAGACTGTGCAAAAAGGGGTGATTCTATTTCACGTGAATCTCGCTGAAATCGATTCACGTGAAACACAAAAACGACCACGATCCCTATTTCAGATCTTTTTTCGTTTGGTATTATCTGATTTGTCTCCTTTGCCCAATCTCCTCCACGCATCTATTCTGCATATTCAGATATCCCAACCTTTCTCGGTGACAATTTTTTTGCTGTGTGATTTTCCTTCCTGATTCTTATTTTCTATATTTGCCCGAAAACATATCTAACGTGTGAAAGTGTTTTTCATCACGTCAATCTCCAATCTTTCAAGAGTGTAAAGGAAAGTTCAGGTCTGAGTATCTTCTGAATCTGATAGCTTGCGATCTCCTGTTCATATAAAAAAAAGGCTAAGCACTTCGTGAACACTCTTGTTGAATTTTATTTCTCAATGGATCCTTATTCTTCTCAATCAAATCTTTCTTCAAGCTTTCTCAATCAACTCGTTTCTGAAAAGTTGAATACCTTAAACTTCTTGATTTGGAAGAGACACGTTATTCCTTTTATAAGGAGCCAAGGTCTCTTAGGTCACTTGGATGGAACCACTCCGGTCCCACCAGAATTTGTCCTGAGAAAAGAGAAAGATGATAAAGGGACGAGTTCAATTGTGTATGTCAAAAATGCAGAATACCTCAACTGGGAAAGGAAAGATCAATCAGTAGTTGCATACATCACTTCTACCTTATCTCAAGAAGTCCTTGTTGCCATCCCTGACAATTGTACAGGATGGTTTTTCTCAAGAGGGAATTTTAGTTGTTGAGAAAAGATTTCATGACCATCATGAAATATTTGAACAAGATAAAGATTATCACAGATCAGCTTGCAGTTATAGGGTGTGCGGTAAGTGACAGTGACATGGTGCAACAAACTCTGAGTGGATTGAGATCTGACTACAATATGATCGTCACTTCACTATTGTGCCGGCCTGTCCTTCCTACCTTTGATGTGCTACGAGCTAAATTGATCCAGTATGAAATGACCGAAGGTTTTTTTTTTGAAGAAACTCATGTTCACACAAATCCCCAAGAAGTTTTTGCAACACGAGTGACTTATGGTCGAGTGACTTATGGTCGAGGACGAGGACGAGGGGGGAAAGGGCAAAGTGGACACGGAGGACGTGGTTTGCTTCCCACTCCAAATATGTTGACTCATGCGCAGGGACAAAGACCCATCTCCACTTGCTTCCTTTGTAACAAAAGGGGGCATATCAAGGCGAATTGTTGGCATAATCCAGAAAATAAATGAAAGGCTCCACAAACAGAAACCAAAAGAAAGTTCACAAATATCAGAGACAGTGGAGAGATTAAAACTCTGTTGGTATCCGCCTTGTCAGAGTTCAAATTGAAGCAGGGTGATGAAGGCACTTGGTTTGTCGACTCAGGGGCAACAACTCATGTGACAAGCGATGTAAGTAAACTTTCTAACCCTATTCCTTATTTTGGCAAGAATAAGATTGTCACTGGTGATGGATCCCACCATCATGTTTCTCATGTTGAAAAAACTGTCATTCCCATGTCACATTCTACTCTTAAACTTTCTAATGTTCTTCACGCTCCCGACATCAAGAAAAATATTGTCTCTGTTTCCAAATTTATTGATGATAATCATGCTTCAGTTGAATTCACTCCCTTCTCTGTGCAGGTCAAGGACCTACGCACGAGGGAAACATTCGCTGAAGGAAAGAGAGGAGACAATATGTATGTCTTTGAAGAAGCTCCATGTCATTCCGTCTGCCCTGCTCATCTGGATTCGAAGTCTTCATTAGAGTCGTGTTCCTCCTCTTCTGCAAATGTTTTTAGTATTTCTGAATGTAATAAGTCTTTCTTATGACATAGTCGATTAAGACATTGTGGGAGTCATTTTATTGAGAAACTTGTCTCTAATAATCTCATTCCAAAGGAAAGTCTCAATGGGGATGAGAAAAGTCAGAAGTGTCCCAATTGTCTTTCATGCAAAAGTCATGTATTGCCTTTTCATTCCATTAATAAGAGAGCTTCAAAACCTTTTGAGATAATTTGTTCTGATGTATGGGGACCCGCCCCAATTGTCTCTGGATCTGGGAGCAGATACTACCTAATCTTTGTTGATAACTATATTCGATACACTTGGATATATTTTTTAAAAAACAAGTCGAAAGTTTTCCCTTTGTTTCAAAATTTTCTTTCTTTAGTTAAAAATCAATTTTCTGAGTCCATCCAATTTTTCCAATGTGATGGAGGTGGGGAGTTCTCATCTCGTGATTTTATTTCTTTTCTTCAAAATAACGGAATAGGAAGAAGGGTGTCCTGGCCACACACCCCTTAACAAAATGGGATTGCTGAGCGAAAACATAGGCATATCGTTGAAAGTACCATAAGTATGCTTCATGACAGTAATCTTCCCATCAACCTATGAACAGAAGCTTTTCATTCTGCCGTACATGTGATAAAAAGACCCCTTATGGTTCTGGAAAATAAGTCTCCTTATTACTGTCTTTTTGGAGCTCACCCTAGTTATTATGATCTGTGTGTCTTCGGATGTGTTTGTTACGTGCATATTGATCAGTCCCTGAGAAACAAGTTTCAGGACAAGGCTCAGAAGTGTAGATTTGTGGGACACGCAGATGATTACAAAGGGTATATGTGTTATGATCCAACCAACAGGCGCATCAGAATCTCAAGGAATGTTGTCTTTGATGAGCAAAATTTTGATCACAGAGCCAACACAACAGATATGTCTCCTAACACAACTGAAGTTTACTATCCTTGGCTGAGTTCAGAACTTTTTGTTAGTTCCAATGAAGTCTGTTCCTCAGATTGTGTGCAACAAGAAGAAGAGATGTTTGAGAACACTGTGACATCGGGATCACAGAATGAGGAGGAAGTACCATCAATCGTACCGGGCAGATACAAAGGCATTTTCTATTCTAGACAGAGACCGAAAGCATCAAGCCATCCAGATCATGCCTTAGTCGCCGATCCTACTTCCTCTCATACTCTTGAGGTCAGAAAATCAAATCGCATACGACATCCTATTGATAGGTGGGTCAGCTATAACAACTTCTCCTTGGATCTTCAGCTCCTTTTAACTGCACTCAATAATGAAGATGAACCCATTATGTACTATCAGGCAACCACTTCTACCAAATGGGTAGAAGCCATAAATATTGAAATGCAGACCTTATATGAATGTGGAACCTGGGAAGTTGTTCCCAGACCACCTGACAAAAATGTTGTCGGATGCAAATGAGTCTACAAAATAAAGTATAAGCCAGATGGAACCATTGAACGATATAAGGCAGGCAAGACTTGTGGCAAAAGGGTTCACCCAAGAAGCAGGGCAAGACTATGATGAGACCTTCGGTCCGGTGGTGAGAATGGGAACAATTCGAATTATTCTTTCCCTGACTGTTGAACATGGATGAAAGTTGAGTCAGCTTGATGTGAAAAATGCATTCTTGCATGGGGATTTGAAGGAGGAAGTTTACATGGAACACCCCCTGGATATCAAGAACAAAATTGTAAAATCCATGTGTGCAGGCTAAATAGAGCTATCTATGGTTTAAAACAAGCATCTCGTTCCTGGTTTGATAGCTTCTCGCTGGAGATTCAAAAACATGGATTTTCACGTTCCGTACTAGATTACTCATTATTTATTTTTAGAAGCCAGAATGTGACCACTCTACTATTAATTTATGTTGACGATATTGTCATTACAGGAAACTCTGAAGCTCACATCAAAGAAGTAAGAAAACTTACTAGGTTAGAGGTTCAAAATGAAAGATCTTGCTGTCCTGCGCTATTTTCTTGGTGTAGAAGTTGATAACCAGGCTCATGGCTTGACGCTCACTCAGTACAAGTACACCGTAGATGTTCTCAGCAAGGCAGGCATGAAAGACTGCAAACCTCTAGCAACTCCAAGTGTGCTTCACCAAAAACTTAATGCTCATGATGGAGATCTGTGTGAGGACCCCACCAGGTATCGCAGTCTAATAGGAATGTTACAATATCTCACATTCACTCGTCCTGATATTGTTTATTCAGTCAATCAAGTGTCTCAGTTTATGCATGCACCACGTACTGGACATATGGAAGCGATTAAGATGATTGTTAGATATCTGAAAGGGACTATTGGGGATAAATTGATATATTCACCACAGTCATATGGCAAGGATGAGCATGAACTTACTGTATATTGTGATGCAAACTGGGCAGGAGATCCTGATGAATGAAGATCTACATCAGGATATTGTGTCTTCATTGGAAGAAATTTAGTCTCTTGGAGCAGTAGAAAACAAAAGGCTATCGCTAGATCAAGCACTAAGGTTGAATATAGATCCATGGCTGCCGCTACTATCGAAGCCACATGGATTAGACATTTACTAATTGAAGTAGGAGAAAAGATCTCACATTCTATCTTGCTATGTGACAACCAAAGTACTCTCAACATGTCATTCGATCCAGTGCATCACAGTCGTGCTAAGCACATTGAGATCGACCAACACTTTGTCAGACAAAAAGTTAAAGAAAAAGAGATTGAGCCTGAGTTCGTCAATACTGAAAGACAAGTTGCAGACATATTTACAAATGGCTTAACAAATGATCATTTTTGGATGCTTAAAGGCAAGTTGTTCATGGTCCAAAACCATGATCAACTTGAGGGGGGGTGAAAAAGTGGTATTCTAGGTCATTAGGACCCGACCCAAGTCTATTGTATGTAAAGTCTGGATAGGACCCGAGTCATGTAAAGTTTGTAATGTTTTATTTTATTCGGGTCTGGACACACCAGACCCAGATCCATATTATTGTAATGTAAACTTATTAATACAAGTTTAGGTCACGATTTCGGTGGTTGAAATCGTGACAGCCGCAACCCCTCTTACCTTTCTTCTTCTGCTCTCTCTCTCTCTCTTCTCAATACAGTACCCATGGAGATTCTAACAATAAGGTCTCTTTAATTTTGGACAGTGAGTTTCACATGTCCAAGTTCCCAACAATAATAGCAATTGATTTTCTTTTTCTAAAAATCATCATTTCCTCTTCCATAGTTAGGAGGTTTGTAAGTCTTGACGAAGTTTCTAGGTTTCGAGACGACTAGAACAGAGTCGTCATCGCTCTTAAAAATTCTACTTTTTAGTCTATTTTCTTCTATACTCAATTCCTTTATTGTATCTTTTATTAATGACACTTTTCTACGATGGAGAAGAATAGACTTAGTGGATTCAAATTCCGATCTCAATTTACTAATAAAATGAAAGAAATGCTCTGCATTGATTTGATTTTGGCGGAGTTCAATATCTTGTGGACAATGCCACTTTGGTTCAAAAAGAGCTAACTCTTCTCACAATTCTGACAAGCCATTGTAGTACTCCTTAATGCTCTTGTCTCCTTGAACCATATTCCGAACTTTGATTTGTAAATTGCACACATGTGCAATATCCTTAAGAGAATACATTCTCTTAAGATAATCTCACACATTATTAGCATGGTCGAATTTGACAAGACTGGAGCATTTCTTTATGTCTATACTTGTAATAAGCCAAGACATAATCTTGGCATGACCCATTCGCCATTCCTTCCACTTCTTTTCATAAGTGGAGATGGCCTTAATCCTTTCTACCTCAGTGAGAGGTATTTCTTTCTCTCCTTCATCCTTGGTGAGAATTAGTGTAGGTTCCATATCGGTCTCGTTTACTAATCCCCATAATCCCTTTCCCCATATAAGATGCTTCATGATAGAAGCCCATGTGACATAATTAGAATCATTGAGTTTGATGGACTTAATGGTGACATTGTCATTGTCATCCATTTTACAATTTTTGGGAAAGAAAAGATAAAGAGAAGAAGAAAAAAGAAGAAACAAGGAGAAGTAAAGACAAAGATATTCTACTGCAAACGGTGAGTATAAGAATTCCCTTAAGCTTTCATGCCTTCACACGATCACAACTTCAAAGAAACTTTACTTTAAAAAAAACTTTGAGTGGCACGCTTCTCAATGCACCGAAGGAACTTAGCTTGATTGCTTCAATCTTGCTCTAATACCATAAAAGAAAATAGAACTCCAAACGAAACTTCAAAATCAAGCTCACAAAAATATCTTTCACAATGAACACAAGGGTTTATTCAACACACTCACAGAAATGCTCAAAGGGAGTGCACACACCAAGAGGAAAACCCACACTGAAAGTCATACAAAACAAGGGGGGAAAACCCCATATATATAATACATGAAAATGAGGGGAAGAGGGAGTCATTGGGCTCCCAACAGCTCTATTTAGAGCCGTTGGGAGTCCAACAACTCTCCTTTTTATGCTTTTTGACTTTGGTCAAAAAAGCATAAAGTCTAGTGATGTCCAAAAAAGTGTCCAAAAAGTGAACTAAAAATAAAAATAACTATCCTAATCCTAACTAAACTATGTAACTAATCTAAAAGAAAAAGATTACATATGATGGTATATTACATATGAGATTAGATATGAGATTATATTTTATTTTTTTTAACACATGCTGAAACTGACTTGTTGTGTAAATTGCATGCACAATGTCAGGTTTCGTAATCGAGATATATGACAATGCATGCCACAATAAGTTGTCTGTATAGTGTTGGATTTTCAAGTGGTTCTTCATCTTCAATCTTCATTTTGACATTGATAACGTCGAGAGTGTCAACCTTCTTATCATTTGAGATACCAGACTTGACAACAATATCTAAAGCAAACTTAAATTGAGTCAACAAATAACCTCTAGAAGAATATACAACTTTTATACCAAGATTTTTTAAATATTACTTGTATAAATATGGGGTCTCACCCCATTGTAAAGGTATCTTTTAGTGTGGGCTATATCCCACTTGAATGAAATTATATTTGCATTCTTTCTTGGGTGGTGTTTTTATGAATCTTATTGATTCTTGTGAGTGAGCTTTGCTTATGAACCTTTATGGTTCTTGTGGGAGATCTTTTGTGAGAATCATTTGAGAATTCGAATTGTGGGTTGCATCTTCTTACATGGTATCAGAGCCGTTGGTTGAAGAGATCAAGCTAAGTTCTTTTGGTGTATCGGGAAGCGTGTCATTCGAGATTTTGAAAGGAAGTAAAGTTCCTTTGAAGTTGTGATCGTGTGAAAGTTTGGAGGAATACTTGTACTCATCGTTTGTGGTAGAGTATCCTCATCTTTATTTCTTTTTTCTTGCATTTGATCTCTTTTTTCTCCTCTTTATCTCTTTCTTCCCAAAAATTGTAAAATGGATGACAATGATAATGTCACCATTAAGCCCATCAAACTCACCGATTTCAATTATGTCACATGGGCTTCAATCATAAAGCATCTTATATGGGGATTAGTAGATGAGACCTGTAGAAGATAACCCGAGACCTAGAGAGAGAAGAGAGAGAGAGAGAGAGAGAGAGAGAGAGAGAGAGAGAGAGAGAGAGAGAGAGAGAGAGAGAGAGAGACGGCTGCACAAAAACTCAGAACATCATTTCGATATTAGGGCCTCTCTCTATGTTAAATAGAGAGAGGCTTAAGAAGCATAATTACAATAAAGCCCCAATTATAAAAACTAAAATACTAATGGCATCTTACTATAAAATAACTTTACTTAAAACCACCTATTCTCAACACTCCCCCTCAAGCTGGAGCATAGATATCAATCATGCTCAGCTTGTCACAACATTTTGAAAAATTTGGTCTAGCAAGAGGTTTTGTGAACATATCTGCAACTTGGTCTTCCGACTTTAGATATTTGGTAGTGATATGACCCGCTTGAACCATATCCCTTACATAGTGGCAATCAACCTCAATGTGCTTTGTTCTCTCATGAAATACATGATTGTTTGCTATATATGTTGCAGCTTTGTTATCGCACATCATGGTCATGGGAGAGGAAACCTTCACTTGAAGATCAAGAAGAACAGTACGAACCCACATCAATTCAGCAGCTGTTTGGGCCATAGCCCGATATTCTGATTCTGCACTCGACCTAGAAACCACATTTTGCTTCTTATTTCTCCAAGAGATCAAGTTGTCTCCCAGGAACACACAAAATCCTGTGGTAGATTTTCTATCTACTACAGACCCTGTATAGTCAGCATCAGAATAGGCCACTATATCCAGAGTTCCACCTTTCTTGAACAATAACCCCTTTCCAGGAGAAGATTTTAGATATCTGAGAATCATAATAGCTGCATTCCAGTGTACCTCAGTTGGTTTGTCCATAAACTGACTGACTTTACTTACTGCTAAAGCAATATCCGGCCTGGTCACAGTTACATACAATAGTTTCCCAACTAGGGAGCGATAGCTCTTGCTATCAACCAGTTTTGACCCTTCTTCAAACATTCCTGTTTCCTAGCTCCCAACATTCCTGTTTCCTTTAATAAGTCAAGAACATACTTCCGTTGAGACAAAACCATCCCTTCACGGCTCCTGGCAACTTCTATACCCAGAAAATACCTGAGTGAACCAAGGTCTTTTGTAACAAAGTGTTTTTGAAGATGATCCTTTGTGGCTTCAATAGCTTTCACATCATCACCTGTAAGAATGATGTCATCCACATATACAACCATAACAACTATGCCAGAGCTAGTTTTCTTTATGAATAGTGTATGATCTGCTGCTGACCTATTAAAGCCAAAACATGACATCACTTCAAACAGCTTCTGAAACCATACACGAGGACTTTGTTTCAAGCCATAAATTGCCTTTTTCAATCTACACACCTTCTGACACTCCCCCTCAACCTCGAATCCTGGAGGTTGTTGCATGTAAACAGTCTCAGATAAGTCTCCATATAGAAATGCATTTTTCACATCTAATTGGTACAGGCTCCACCCATGCTGAACAGCTACTGAGAGAACAAGACGAATGGTACCCATCCGTGCAGTAGGAGAAAAAGTTTCAAAGAAATCAATACCATATGTCTGAGTATACCCTTTGGCTACTAATCTGGCCTTGTACCGTTCAATTGAACCATCAGATTTGTACTTTATCGTATATACCCATTTACATCCAACAATGTCAGCATTTGCTGGGGAATCAACTAGATCCCAAGTATGCTGAGATATTAAGGCATCCATTTCTTCTTGCATAGCCAGCTTCCAGCGAGTATCAAGCTCTGCCTGCTGATAGTTCAGAGGAATAATTTCAGCAGATAAAGTTCAAATAAAAGATTTCATCTGATTGCCAATTCTGTCTTCGGAGATAAAATAAGATATGGGATATAAGGTACATTGTCTTGTCCCCTTTCGTAGAGCAATCGGCCTGTTATCATCATCATGAAGATCATTATTGTCAGTAGAACTTACCTCAGGAGAATAAGAAGATGGAGGCACTTGCGGAGGTGGATCTCTACGCACATATACCAATGGAGGATTATGAAATCTGGAAGAGGATGAAGTGTGGTTCTGGAATGAGGGCACGGATTCCAAGGGAAAAGGAGGTATAGGTAATGGACAAGACTCAGCTGGATCAACCTGCAGCGGAGAACCGGTATTAGAGTAATATGGAGTGGATTCCAAGAAAGATACATCCGCACTAATATACTCTCGGCGAGAAGTAGGATCATAACATCGATATCCCTTTTGATTTTTGGGATAACCTATAAATATGCATTTTGTAGCTTGAGCAACTAATTTATCACGGTAAGGGCCAAGTTTGTGTACAAAACAAACACATCCAAACACTTTGGGCGAGAGGGAGAAGAGAGGGGTATTGGGTTTTAGGATATGAATTGGAATTTGATCACCCACAAAAGAGGAGGACCTGCGGTTGATCAGATAGCAAGCAGTTGTAATTGCATCTCCCCAGTATGCTGCAAGAACATTTGATTGAATCATAATGGTCCTGGCAACATCAAGTAGGTGATGATGTTTTCGCTCAGCCACCCCATTTTGTTGAGATGAATAAGCACAAGAAGTTTGGGGTTGGATGCCATTATCTTGGTAAAATTGTAACAGACCTTTTGATTTAAACTCGAGAGCATTGTCAGTGCGAACAATCTTGACAGTAGATTCAAACTGAGTTTTTATTTCAAGAATTAAAGATTTGATAATATTTGGAACATCAGATCGTTCCTTTATTAAAAACACCCATGACAACTTAGAGAAATCATCAACAATAACTAAATAGTATCGACATTGAGTCCTAGTAGGAATCTTACTAGGACCCCATACATCTGCATGAAGAAGTTCAAAGACTTTATTACTAGACTGACTCTGACTCGAAGGAAACGAACTTCGATGATGCTTGCCCAGCTGACATGCTTCACACTGAAATGATGTGGTGGAGGGAATCTGAGGAAAGACCGAACGAAACTTTGACAATGAAGGATGGCCAAGACGACGATGCCACTGAACAGGACTAAATGAATGTTCCACTGCAGCATGAACAGTACCCATTGGATGATGTAAGTAGTAGATTCCATTTTCTTCATAGCCTCCACCAATCTTCTTCCCCGTCAGCAAATCCTGAAAATGACAACCCATTGGATCAAATATTACTCTACAGTGTTGTTCTTTTACAAGGCAACTAACATAAAGTAAACTTTGAGGAAATTTTGGAGCATGAAGAGCATTTTTCAACTGTAATGAGGAGGATATAGAAATATTTCCCTAACCAACAACCGGGGAGGTACTCCCATCCGCTAATGAGACTCCAAGCTGAGCCTTAATATCCTTTAGATTTGAAAAAGCAAGGGAATTGCCACATAAATGTCTGGATGCACCAGAATCAATAATCCACTTGCGGTCAGTCGGATGAAGAAGATTCCCGGTTGAATAGGCAACACCAGCAACATGAGAAGTAGAACTCAAAGGACGAAGAGCTATCAGCTCATCATATTCAGCACGACTGAGAGTTATACTACTGTCACTTGTAGAGATATTTTCTTGTGCCTTTGTTACCTCGAGAGTAGTAGTATTAGCTTTAGGAGCATATGACTTTGATGAAGAGGAGGTTGGTGTTGATCGACCATGCTTATCCCAGCAACGATCTTCTAAATGTCCAGATTTTTCACAGAATGTACATTGAAGCTTTTCTCTGCCTCCCACACCTCGTCCACGACCTCGTCCTCTGATGTTCTGAAGATTTTCACGTCCATAACCAGATGAGACAAGGCAGATGACTGAGTCACAGGCTGAGAATGTGGAAGAGATATAGCAAGTCTGCTTAGACGGTTATATGCCTCAGCAAGAGTAGGTACATCCGAACCAGTCAACATTTGGACTTTTGCAACAGAAAATTCTGAAGATAAACCTGTAAGAAACCTAACAACCATAGTTTGTTCTTGATGATCTTTTTGTTTTGAACAACAGAGTGGTTTGTGAGCATTCAGTCTTTCAAAAGCAGCTTTTACTGAGGCATAGTATTGGGCCAAGGTTTGATCTCCCTGCTGTAAATTGTATATTTCCTGTTCAACTTGTAGGATACGACTCACATTAGTCTCTTGTGAGTATGTATCTCGAAGATTATCCCACATCTGCTTGGCTGTATTATAATAAATTAAACCATCTGCAATATGGGGTTCGACACTATTCATAATCCATGACATAACTATGTCATTATCTTCATCCCAGGTAACATATTTTCCCACCTTTTCAGTGGGTTCATCTTCCAACAAGATATGTTTTCGACGATGTCCAGATACCGACATCATAAATGTTCTGGACCACCTGGCATAGTTAGTTTCATTTAGCCTTACAGACGAGCCATATGAAAATGGATTGGCAAATGCCTTATATTCTCCAATATGCTCCAATTTTGAATCACATTTCGAAGTTTCAGCCATACTTCTGGTTTTTTTTTTAAAAACGGACAGTCTCCAAGCTAAAACAGGGAAACCCGTGTGTTACACTCACACACCAACTGATATTCCAAGCAGCAGTTGTTCACTTACGAACAACAAAAAAAAATTCCACGACAGTAGTGAGCAGCAGCCCGCAAACAGAAAAATAATTCAGCACGTCAGTGAATCACAACTAACATGACTTCTGCATATGCAGCAAAAAAATTTTTTTTTTCATAACAGGGGCAGCTCCCCCGACATATACAGTTCGACAATGAGTCATGTATTTTTTCTTCTCACGAGCAGCCCACTACGTGTTGGATGCTCCCCACAGCAACGATATCCGGAGTAGATTATACCAACAACAATCAAACTCCCACAACAACAATATCCAGATAAACAAGACAGGGCCCCAACCATATATAGAATCACAGCAACGATATCCGGAGTAGATTGTACCAACAACAATCAAACTCCCACCAGCAACGATATCAATATCGCACACGACATGTTCAGTGTAAACTATACCAAAAACAATCAAACTCCCAACAGGTAGTCACGAGACTTACGACAGGAGATACCACCGAGGCAGTAGGTATTCACGAAACAATAAAAACAAAGAGCTGCGAACCCACAGCAAGCATCCACGACTAGTAGCATGACCAGATCTGTCATCAGATAAAAAAAAATTAATTTTCATCGCTGACATGATTAGGTATTGATTTCTTTTTACTCATGGGATAGGAGTTTGATCACGATCAAGATGTAATCACGATCAAGATGACCTTCACTATCGACCGAGCCTTGATCCCACTCGATCACGTCGAGCTTTGATCACGCTCGATAAAAAAAAATATCCCACGTCACAGTCGATCACGATCAGCTGAGCATCGATCACGTTCCCACGTCACAGTCGATCACGCTCCCACGATCGGCTGCGCTCTGATACCATGTAGAAGATAACCCGAGACCTAGAGAGAGAGAGAGAGAGAGAGAGAGAGAGAGAGAGAGAGAGAGAGAGAGAGAGAGAGAGAGAGAGAGAGAGAGAGAGAGCTGCACAAAAACTCATAACATCATTTCGATATTAGGGCCTCTCTCTATGTTAAATAGAGAGAGGCTTAAGAAGCATAATTACAATAAAGCCCCAATTATAAAAACTAAAATACTAATGGCATCTTACTATAAAATAACTTTACTTAAAACCACCTATTCTCAACAAGACCGATGTGAAACCTACCCTAATCCTTACAAAAGATGAAGGAGAAAAATAAATACCTCTCACGGATGTAGAAAGAATTAAAGTCATCTCCACTTACGAAAAAAAATGGAAGGAATGAAGAATGGGACATGCCAAGATCATGTCTTGGCTCATAACAAGTGTCCACATAAAGAAATACTCAAGCCTTGCAAAGTTTGAGCATGCAAATAATGCATGAGATTACCTTAAGAGAATGTATTCTCTTAAAGATATTGCACATGCGTGCAATCTACAAATCAGAGTTAGAAATATGGTTAAGGAGACAAGAGTATTAGATAATACTACAATGGCTTGTCGGAATTATGGGAAGAGTTAGCTCTTCTTAAACCAAAGTGGCATTGCCCACAAGATATAGAACTCCGCCAAAACCAAATAAATGCGGAACATTTTTTTTAATTTATTAGTGGATTAAGATCGAAATTTGAATCCACCAAGCTAAGTCACATGGGTGCGGGTGCGGGTGCGGGGATTCGGCACTTCCAAAAAACCTGGGTGCGGGGGTGCGGCAAAAAAAAAAAAAAAAAAATATATATATATATATATATATATATATATATATATATATATATATATATATATATATATATATAAGGGGTCCGGGTTCCCTCGACGTGGGTCCTGGGCAAGGCCGTTCTATATCTTATTACCCACAATAGGGATTGTACCGCCTCCAGCCATCTTTTCTACTTTTACATTTTTAGATTTCTTTATGACATATAATAAGATATGTCAGTTCTTTATGACATATAATAAATGTCAGTGCATCACGTGAAGTGGAGGGGATTTTGTGTTTTGCGCTTTTTCCTTCTGGAAGTGGAGGGGAGACTAGTTGGGGGCAATTAGTTAGTGCATCAAGTGAAGGAACTTTGGTTAGAGTCCCCAACCTTGGTTGGGTGCAACACTCGAGACATGTAAAGGGTTAATGTGATGTGATTTGAAGTAATAAGGGGCAGCAACGTTAGCTTTACTAATTTGTCCCAAAGGCCGAATGTTGGAAGCATGGGGGGTGATTGGTTGCGCATCAGAGACGGGCAGTAGTAGCGCAGGCACAGCAGGGAGCTTTGCAGGCGCAGCAGCAACAGCCTTGGCCGTGAATGATTCCCTTTAGGTTGGTGGCTTCAAAGGAGAGCTGAAGAGAGGGAAGGTATTAGTCCGGCGCCTCAAAAGCTGTCTCGCACCGACGCGTTCCCCTTTAGGATGCCTCCCTTCTCCCGTTGTGACAACAACCCAACCTTTTATAACAGTGAGGGCAGGTTGAGCGATTTATACGATGTCCCCGGTGGTGCAGTTGCAGCAGGAGCTACTGCAACAATGACTCTGCAACCTTTTCCTATTGCCTTCAAATCCCCAGGTATCAACTCTAAAACAACACCCCTTCCAAAACACCCTTTGCATTTTTCCGGCACCTCTGATTTGTCCAAAGAATCACCCTTGTACCATTTCATAGGGCAAACTAAAAAAAAAAAATCAAAAAAATGTATCAAAATGACCCTGGGTGTGTTGACCGCACCCAGGGTCGTGTTGACCGCACCCGGTGCCGCACCCGCACGCGCACCCGCGTCGAGTCGCGTCGACGCGGGTGCGGCACCTGCTTTGCCGAGTCCCTGTGACATAGCCACCAAGTCTCTTTTTCTCCACCGTGGAAATGTGTCTTCAATAGAAGACACAATAGAAGAACTAAGTATGGAAGAAAATAGACTCAAGAGTAGAATTACCAAGTGTGATGATGACTCTGTTTTAGCCGTGTCAAAACCAGGAAACTATGTTAGAACTTACAAACCCCCTATGGAAGGGGAAATGATGAAAGACAAGGGAATGACTTTGAGAAAAGAAAAATCATTTGTTATTATTGTCGGGAACCAGGACATGTAAAAACTCAATGTCCAAAATTGAAGAGACCTTATGAGAAAAAGGTTGCCTCAGTCGGACCTCCACAAGAGTCAAATGAATCTTCTATTGAAAGTATGTCTTAGCACAATGGTGGAAGCGCTTCAACCTCTACTCAAGGGAGCATCTTCATCTACTGGAGTCGCAGTCTCTTCAGTTAGCACTTTCGATCCAGGTAAGTCTCTATGGCTTCTTAACTCATGTGCTTCTTTTCAAATGGCCCCAAATATTAATATGTTATTTGAATGTCATAACTCAAAAGGGTCAAATGTTTTTACTGTTGATGGAACATCATTAAAAATCAAATGGATAAGAAAAATTGAAAATATTTCTCAAAACTCAATTTTTTTATTTCACAAATTAGGTATATTCCCAAATCAAACCTCAATCTCTTGTCTGTTTCCCAATTATATGACCATGGATATAACGTTTCCTTCTCCTCTCGTAGTTACCGAGTGTAGGATCACCAGTCAAAGAAGCTGATTGGGGAAGGCCATTAGAGAATGAGACCTATACTACATGGATTTTTTGGAAATTTTCAAGAATACTTTATGTTGTAATGTTCAAAAAATGGACTTGGATATATGGCACAAGAGACTTGATCATCCTAGCATATCCAAGATTCATTTTCTTCCAAATATGTTTTTTTGTAATTCTGAGACATTCAAGTGTGAAAAATGTATTCTTGGAAAAAATGAAGAGATTACCCTTTCAAGAAAATTTTTTTGTCTCTACTCGACCTCTTGAGTTAGTACATTCAGATATGTGGGGTCTTGCACCTGTCATATCAGAAGGTTTTTCGTACTATATCATTTTCGTAGATGACTTTACAAGGCATACTTGAATTTATTTTTTCAAACATAAATCTGAAGTATTTTTTCATTTTTAAATATTTCATAATCTGGTCAAGAACCAATTTAAAAATGATATTTTAAATTTTTGCACTGATTCAGGGGGAGAATATATATCAAAAGAATTCTACGATTATTTAAATTTATATGGCATTACACATCAAAGATTATGCCCATATACTCCACAGTATATCTCATTAATAAAATGCCATCATCTTTGTTAAACAATATATCACCTGTGGAAAAACTTTTCAAACAACTTTTAGATTATTCAAGATTAAGGGTATTTGGTTGCAAATGTTTTGTTTTTTCTAACAAGAATGACAAACTTTTCTCTCGTGCTATTCCATGTGCGTTTCTTGGTTATGCAAACCATAAAAAAAGTTATAGATGCCTTGATCTCAAAACTAGAAAGTTATATGTATCACGAAATGTATCATTCTTAGAAAATGAGAGTTCTTTTAAAATTAAGAATTCTAGAGAAGTAGATGAATACTCTTTCTTATTGGACTTAGTTCCAAAGATTAATGCAGGTGAAGTTGATCAAGAAGATCAAAATGATATTGTAAGCACCAAACCATCTCATAATAACCCAGATTGTATTCAATATTTCAGACGAAGTAATCTAGAGCAACCTTGTGCTCTAGAAAAATATTCTAAAGCACAGGATCAAATAGAAACAAGAAAATCTTCTAGGTTGTCAAAAGTGCCCAAAAAATTTGTATCCTATAAGTCTTTTTCACCAAAACATCAAGCATATATTTCCTTATTACATTCCTACATAGAACCATCTAATTATGATTCAACAAAAGAACAATCAGAATGGGTCAAAGCCCTAACAAAAGAGTTAGATGCTTTAAAAAAGGCAAATACATGGACTGTTCAAGATATTCCACTAGGAAAAAAGCCCATAGGATGTCTATGGGTATACAAAGTTAAAACTAAGAGTGATGGCACTCTTGAAAGGTTTAAAGTACGACTAGTTGCCAAAGGCTATTCTCAAGAGTATGGAATAGACTATGAAGAGACTTTTGCACTAGTCGCTAGAATGACCACCATAAGAACCTCAATAGCTCTTGCTTCGATAAAGAAATGACATATTTTTCAGATGGATGTCAAAAATGCATTTCTTAATGGGAGCCTAGCTGAAGAAGTGTATATGAAACCATCACCTGGTATTAAGATTCCTCAAGGAAAAGCCGTTCGTTTATATAAAGCTTTGTATGGTTTTAAGAAAGCCCCAAAGGCTTAATATGATAAATTCGATCAAGTTATGCTTGATTTTGGTTTTCAATTTTGTCTTACTGACACAACTTTGTTTATTAAGAAATCTAACACAGGTATTATTATTATTATTCTTTATGTGGACGACATGATCATCACTGAAAGTGATAAACAGAGAGTTGACAATATCAAAAAAATTCTCAAAGACAACTTTGAAATGAGTGATTTAAAATTTTTAATTTTTTTTCTTGCTATCGAAGTGACTTATTCTCCTAGAGGTTATTTACTAAGTCAATCCAAATTTTCTTTTGATATTGTTGACAGGTCTGAAATTACAGATGAAAAACATGTTGACACTCCTAAAGTTGTGAATATTAAAATGAAGATTGACGATGGAGAACCGCTTGAGGACCCAACACCTTACAAACAACTTGTTGGGGCATTATCTTACCTCTCCATCACAAGACCTGACATTGCATATGCTGTCCACATAATAAGTCAGTTCCAACATGCTCCTACCATTGTCCATATGGGAGTTGTGTTACACATTATTAAATATCTTAAAACTTTTATCTTTCGAGGACTTTTCTTGTCTGCTTCTTCATTAGAATTAACTGCTTATACTGATGCAGATTGGTGAGATGACCCTAATGATCAACGCAACTACTGGACTTTGTGTGTTTTTAGGAGAATCATTGATTTCTTGGAGGTGCAAGAAGCAACAAAATGTCTCTCTTTCTTCAACTGAAGCTGAGTACAGAGCCATGACTACGACTACCATGGAAGTAGTCTGGTTAAGGCGATTACTTCAAGATATGGGTGTTATGAGTATGGATGCATCACAACTATGCTGCGACAATAAAAGTTCTATTTACATTGCTAGCAACTGGACATTCCATGAAATGACTAAGCATATCGAGATAGATTGTCACTAAGTATGAGAGAAATTTCTACACGATACCATTGATCTTCCATATGTCTCATCAGAATATCAACTGACAGACTTCTTTACTAAACCTCTCGTTGCTCTCTGATTTCATTTTCTCTTAGACAAACTTTCGGTTGTTCAATCGTAAGTTCCGAAAGTTTGAGAGAGTGTGTTAAAATTGTAATATCATAGCTAATCTCATATGTAATATACCACTATCATATGTAATCTTATCTTTTTAGTTTAGTTTATCTTTTTAGTTTAGTTAGCTTTCTTTTTTTCAGTTTTGGACATGTAATAGGCTTTATGCCTTTTTGACTAAGTCAAAAAGCATAAAGCATCATTTTTTACTTTTTGGACATATAATAGGCTTTATGCCTTTTTGACTAAGTGAAAAAGCATAAAACACTAAGATAGTCGTTGGGCTCCCAATGACTCCCTCTCCCTCTTCTTTATTACTTGTATAAATATGGGTCTCACCCCCATTGTAAAGGTTATATCCCACTTGAATGAAATTATATTTGCATTCTTTTTTGGGTGGTGTTTTTATGAATCTTATTGATTCTCGTGAGTGAGCTTTGCTTATGAACCTTTATGGTTCTTGTGGGAGATCTTTTGTGAGAATCATTTGAGGATTCAGATTGTGGGTTGCATCTTCTTACAGTAGCAAATAACTTTCTTTCTTTCATACTCATTGCTTTGCTTCTCATCATTTGGCCTTCCATAGTGTGATGGTTTGTAGGTATGAACATAATTTTTCGGTCTAGATACGGCTAGAACCGAGTCATCATCACTCTTAGAGATTTGCTTTTTAAGCCTATTCTCCTCCATGCTTAATTCTTCTATAGTGTCTTCTATCGAGAGACTTTTCCTTGATAAGGAAGAGTGGATTTGGTAGATTCAAACTCCTATCTCAACCCATTAATAAATTGGTAAAAGTGTTTGGCGTCTATTTGATTTTGACAGAGTTTTATGACTTTCGGATAATGCCACTTTGGTTTAAGAAGAGTCAACTTCTCTCATAGTTCGAACAAACCATTATAGTATTCTTTAATGCTTTTGTCTCTTTGAACCATATTTCGTATCTTATCTTACAAGTTGCACACATGTGCAATATCTTTAAGATAATACACTCTTCTAGGATAATCCCATGTATTGTTTGGATGTTCAAATTTAGCAAGACTTTGGACACTTTTTAATGTCAATGCTATTAATGAGCCAAGACATAATCTTGGCATGTTCTATTCTTCTTTCTTTCTACTTCTTCTCATAAGTGGTCATTGCCTTATTTTTTTTTAACCTCTATAAGAAGTACTTCTTTCTCACATTTTACTTTGGTAAGGATTAGTTTGGGTTCCGAATCAGTCCCATCCACTAATCCCCACGTTTCTTTTTTCTATATGAGATGTTTCATAATTGAAGCCCATGTTAGATGGTTTGAATCATTGAGCTTGATGGATTTTATGATGACATTTTTATTGTCATCAATTTTACAAAGGTAAAGATAAAGAAAAAAGACTAGAGAAGAAAAAACAAGAGCAAAGGTGAAAATTACGAGCACTTCACCACTAAGGATGGCAGTGGGGCGGGGCGGGGCGGGGCGGGGGACAAGGTCTCCACCCCGCCCTGCCTCAAGATTAGAACCTCCATCCCCGACGGGGATGGATTTTAACCTCCACCCCCGCCTTCATCATGTCCTCCATCCCCGGTTCAAACGGGGATGAGGCGGGGCGGGGTGGGGAAAAGGGTACGTCCATCCCCGCCTCCATCCCCGAACGGGGATCGATTTAAACCTTCGTCCCTGCCTCCATCCCCGAACGGGGATCGATTTAAACCTTCGTCCCTGCCTCCATCCCCGTTTCATACCCTTCATCCCCGGTCCAAACGGGGCGAGGCGAGGCCCCGCTTTCCCCCGGTCCACTGCCATCCCTATTCACCACCATGCAAACACCACCGATCAAGAGTAAGGGTGGAAATTACGAGTACTACAACACCAAGTAAATGCCACCTATCAAGAACACGAACATTCTTTTTTCATGCAAGTACCACCAATCTATTACTTGAAAAACAATCACGATCTTAGTAGCACTTGAATAAGAATTGCAAGAGAGCTTCAACACTTTTAAATTTGGAGTGCCATGCTTCCCAATGTAAAAAACACAATTTCAGCTTGATTACCAAGCTCTGATACCATGTAAGGAAATGAGTTCCTTCAAAGATGTTCACTCAATCACCAGGAGTGGACACTCAAGATAATTCTACCAAAATACCAAAATGAACACTCAAAGAATCACAAATGCGTTCACTCACAAACACCAACTAAAGGAAAATAAAAACAAAAGATAAAAAATAATCATTTTATTTATCTCAACATATGCAAGATGCATTACATTGTAGTGGGGTTTTGCCCCATATTTATACACAAGTGAAGGAGGCCCTAGAAAGTTGTTGGGACCCCAACGGTTCCCTATGTTGACTAGTCAACATGTGTTGACTAGTTCAAATACAAAAAAAACTTAAAGGAACTATTCCTAGTTACATTACATAGGACAATATATATACATTTTTTAGCATGTGTAATGTGTTCTATGCTATGTCAGAGGGATTCGGCTAGCAGGGTGCCGCACCCGCGTTGACTCGACTCAACGCGGGTGCGGCACCAGGTGCGGTCAACCCGACCCTGGGTGCGTTGACCGCACCCAGGGGCATTTTGGTTCATTTTTTTTTGGGTTTTTAAAAAAAAAATTCCGGAACAAAAACACAAAAAGGATGAAGAAAAGTTTTGGACCAACGAGTGATGTGTTTCTTATCCTTCTTTGTTATTGTTAGGTAGGTAGAAGGGAAGAAGAAATACCTGCAGAGAGGCGAACCACATCTCATGGCGATGCGAGTCGAGGGGCTTTTGCAGGGGGCAGAAAGCTCTGGTCTTCTTCGATGTGGGATTTCCATTGCGGGTGCTACTGCTGCTCATGATGGCTTTGAGAAGCCTCCATTTAACATTTGCTCCCTCTGTTAACCTGATTTTTCTTCTGAACGCACAGACGAAATGGAGAGAGAGAGAGAGAGAGAGAGAGAGAGAGAGAGAGAGAGAGAGAGAGAGAGAGGCGTCTACTGTTTCCTATCGGTCTAGGCCTGTCCTGTAGCATGTATGCGATGAACCCGAAAAGTGTGCCGAGGGTTGAATTATTTAAAGATGAAGCTGTCGATTTAGCTTTCTTATCTTATTCATTTATTGTGCACACTGTTTGAAGCTTTTGAGTGTCAAGATTAGGGGTATCAACGGGTCGGGTTTACCCGGACCCGACCCGTACCAAGCCTTATAAGGTCATGTATGGTGATAAATAAGAAGACCTGATCAAGATTCGGGTTCAGACTCGAAGATTCGATTAATCCCAGTATAGTTTGTGAAATTTTATGTCAGATCCAGACCCGACCTGTGTTTCGATTAAGACTCGCAATTTCTCAATGTAAATATGATAAAAACTAGTAGTTTATCCTGTATGGCCTGAGTCTAATTCATGTAGTTTTTATCGAGTTTGAGTATGGTTTTTCTTATGATGAATCTGCCTGGACCCCTGCCCGCTGACCGCGCAGCGGGACCCACGCAGGAGGGAACCCCCGGACCCCCCTTATATATATATCTATATATTTACAATTTTGCCCCTGCCGCACCCCCGCACCCGGGTTTTTTGGAAGTGCCGAATCCCCGCACCCGCACCCGCACCCGCACCCGCACCCGCACCCGCACCCATGTGACATAGGTTCTATGTCACATGGATACCGATGCCGGAACAGGACACTATGTGGATACACTTGGTACAACACAGCAATTAAAAAAAAATTAGGACATAGAGACACTACCATGCACACACACACACAGGTTCTTAACGTAAGGCAATAAAATATGAATATCATCTCAATGCAAACTCTTGAACAAAAAATTCTAAATCACTATAATTAAAACATTAAATAATAAAGCTAAGTTGAAGTTGAAATGCAATGTAATTATCAACATTTTAAAAGAGAAACAACACAAATAAACAAAAAATAAGTAATTAAGATCATAAAAGGAGATAGATAAAGTTAATGACACAATGTTAGCTGTGTAAGACTGTGGTTTAACTTTGTCCATGAAGTGTCCCGGTGTGTCTAAGTGTTGTGTTGTCATTATTTTCAAACCAGTGGCTTAAGGATTGAGTCAACAAGTACATATATATGCATACATATAAATGGTTTGACAATCATAGTGGTTGCATGTGTATTTATGTGTATAAACTTTATAATATATATGTATGCATAACTTTTTTTTTGTACAAATATTTTATCTTGCCAATTATCAACATATACACATTATAGGACACCTGCACAGAAGCGTACATGACTTGGCGAGTCATGGTCAAGTCATATGAAAACTTGGCTGACTCAGCCGGGTCTTGTGCAAGTCTGTGTCATTCACTGGGTTGACTCACTGAATGACTGACTCAACTGAGTCACTATTGTCGACTCTGAGTTTTCAAAACTATGTGTGTCATGTTGACATGGGATACACATGTTAAGTGAAGTGTCATTGTGGCATAGTGTGTGATAGGCTGAGTGCTGCAAAGAGTTCATTCAAATTTACAGTGGCTGATCTTATTAGCAGTAATTTCTTCATCATGTACTTATGTCCTGACTTGCAGGGGAGTCTGAGCCTATAAAGATGTTTGAGCGGACAGCTAATTTATCCAACAATCAAATAATTAACTACCGGTGTGATCCCTCTGAAAAGTGGCTTGTCTTAATTGGAATTGCACCTGGTGCACCAGAGGTATATCCCTTCTAATTAAGTTTTACTTTTCTTGCCACCTTTTGTTGTTTTGGGTGACTTAGCATCTAATTTGCTGAGTTTTTCGAAGGATGTGCAGATCTAATATTTTTTGTCGCGAAGCTTCCTTTTTTCTCTTTTCTTGCTATTACTTTCTACGTGCATCCTTGGTATGTGTGTCTCCTTTGTCGCATCTAGGGCCATCAATGGTTGAGTATCCAACCAATAATGTACAGTCAGGTTCTAGTTTGGGTTCTTGTAGGTTTCATCTCAGATATGAGGGAGCTCATATAGGACATATTATATGTCAAATTCACATGCCTGTATTAACTTAACAATGGATTCGATTGAGGAGTCGGGTCGGGCCATGTTAAGCTTGAGTTGAGATTTGGTGCAAATATACATGTAGAATTTCTTATCACGATTTCAATAAAAAACAGATTGGCATAGCGTGTGTTTTGCTTTCAAGTTCAAACCTCACCCTTTTCTTCAACTTTTTACTGTAAACATATGCAAAGTTTGCAAACAGATCTGGAGCAGATATCAAATGATTTTTAAAATCAAGTTATACTTTCATCGGATTGGGTACCTCACCTGGAGCATCTATAAGTTGCTCATATCCAGACCTGATCGTGGTTGAGTCTGAGTAAATAGTTCTGAACCTGGTTATTCTTTCTTGGGTCTTCATTCTTTTGCCTTACCAAAACTTATTAGTTCGGGTCATCCAGGTACCTGGCCTCACATCAACCAGTTGAAGGCCCCAGCCACAACCTTCCGTCCCCTCTCATATGTCCCTTTAACTTTGTCATGTAGTTGAATGGGTGGCATAAGCATAAAGAATTGTTTTAAAGGCTTGAAAATTGCTAAGGCACTAAGCTAAGAACACTAGCAAAAGTCCATCAAGTTTTGAGTGACTTGGCCAAGTCTTTAAATGGCAGACTTGACTCATTTGTCCAACCTTTTGCAAAGTGAAACTAGTCATTCGAATGGCCTCCCTATCGAGAAGGGCATGACTGGTCTTTGTTTTGAGTGTATTTATTTAAATTTTCTTCGGCTTGAACTTTTCAGATATGTTTTCAGACACTGGTCAAGTTAGCTATGGACTAGGCCCAAATCAGTGAGTCTTGATGCATTCCTTGTAGAACTCTTTGAGCATTTGATAAGCTCCTCAAAACTTGTTATGAATCCTTGAGCCGTGGTCCATAATTTTTAAACTGGTCCATAATTTTTAAACCAGTTTTGCAAGTATTGATGGACAGTAGGCTACTTTGCCCTTTTGTCCTCTAAAATGGGTCTGTTTGAGAAATAAAGTCAATGTGGGACATAAACCTGCTCTTGTCTGCACCCAAAACCCAATTTGTAGACATCGAGGCCTTGTGGACTCTCTGTAAGATACTGTAAGTTTCCTGGACTTCGTCACTTTTGAAGCAAGGGAAGAATTTTGCCTTTGATGGCAAAGTACCAACAGCGAATTTTGTTGCACTTAAAATATAATAAAAGAAGCCTAATCTACACATTACACATATTTTCTTATTTAGCTATTGCAAATAACCTTGGATTAAGAACACTGCATCGGTTATATTGACTATGTTTTACTCTTCCAGAGGCCTCAACTTGTCAAGGGGAACATGCAACTCTTTTCTGTAGATCAACAGCGTAGTCAAGCACTGGAGGCACATGCTGCAGCATTTGCATCTTTTAAAGTGGGTTCCTATCACCGAAAGCCACTGGTTTATTGTCTTCTCCAAGAAGGAACTTCATGTTGTTGAATTGCTATGTTATGGGGTCCTTTTTTTGTTCCGCAGGTTGTTGGGCATGAAAATCCTTCCACTCTTATTTGCTTTGCAACAAAGACTATGAATTCCGGCCAAATTACTTCAAAGTTGCATGTTATTGAACTTGGTGCTCAACCAGGTTTGCTTTTGCATTTGTGAGCCTCTACATGCATACTAGAACCTAAATTCTAAACTGTAATATTGTGAAAGAGAAAAAGCTTCTACATGCATACTACCGATCTAAGCTCTTTTTTGACTTTTGTTAATGCTTTTTCGCTCATTTATGTTGCTGATTTGCGTTTTTCTTAATCAGGAAAACCAGGCTTCACAAAGAAGCAAGCTGACCTTTTCTTTCCCCCAGACTTTGCTGACGACTTTCCAGTCTCAATGCAGGTGAATTATATGTTTAATTTTCATGTGTCTTGAGTTGCAATAACGTTGATGCTAACTATGTTCTTCCATTTTTCAGATATCACATAAATATAGTCTGATCTATGTGGTTACCAAGCTTGGACTTCTTTTTGTGTATGATCTTGAGACTGCTGCTGCAGTTTACAGAAATAGAATTAGTCCAGATTCAATATTTTTGACTGCAGAAGCATCATCAGTTGGGGGATTTTATGCTGTCAATAGGAGAGGGCAAGTATTACTTGCAACCGTTAACGAGGCAACAATTGTTCCTTTTGTCAGTGGTCAGGTGAGTTTTGAAGCAAACTTATCTTTTCCTTGAGCAAAAATGGTTATTGCAAACATTTGCTGATCTAAATATTTTACAGTTGAACAATTTGGAGCTGGCAGTAAATCTTGCAAAAAGGGGAAACCTTCCGGGAGCAGAAAATTTGGTGAGTTCTTGCCTGCCTACACATGATAGCTGAACACAATTTTGGATTGGACATGTACTATGATGATTGAACAATTGCTTCACATTTCCATTGGGTTTGTTGAAAATCTTGTGCTGGTGTAATTTGTTCTGTAATTGTGTGCGAGGGGGTCATGACAATCTATTTGCTGCTTGTAATCTGCCATCTCGACCTGTAAATAATTTGTCCATCAGCATTCTTGTTAAAGTTTTAGGTATTAATGATCTCTGTATCTGCTGCAGGTTGTTCAGCGATTCCAGGAGTTGTTTTCCCAAACAAAGTACAAGGAGGCTGCTGAGCTTGCTGCTGAATCTCCTCAGGGAATTCTTCGTACTCCAGATACTGTAGCAAAGTTTCAGGTATAGTATCATTTCTCTCTGGAAGTATTTATAAGTTTCTTTTTTTTTCATGTTTACCATTGTAAAATTGCATAAAGTCCAGTCTACAAGTTATTATTCAGTTAAAATGAAGCTTGGAAGTAGAGGTGGGCAATGGGCAGCCCAGCTCACCACAGGCTGGGCTTGGGCCTATAAATTAGGCCCGAGCTCAGCCCAGCCCGGAGCGGGCAGACTGACATGGGCCGGCCTCGGCCCACCCCATATATATATACATATATAAAGAGAGAGAGAGAGAGATGTATCTTCCAGACCATTTATCACCCAGACCCCTTTAGAAAATGTACTTGCATGTGTTTTATGTTTAATGTAAACTTTATTTAGTAGAAAACTTGTATTAGTTTAAGCATTTTTTATGTTTTGATGTGTTTTTAGCTCAATGAAAAAATCAATGGTATATATTGCACCAAAACTTGATTAACTAAAACTCAAGAATTCTTGTTAATTTGTTTCGATCCAAATTATGGTTTTTAGTAAATAACCAATAATAAACACATCTACAAATTTGTATTAAGCAAAAAACTTGCACAAATATGTTTTTTAAAGAGGTTTGGGATGGTTTGGGGGATAAATGGTCTGGAAGATGCACTTCTCTCTCTCTCTCTCTCTATATATAATATTATATATAACATATATTATATAGGCCAGGCGTGGCCCGATTAGGCCCATGGGCCTCCCAAACCGGGATTTTGGCCTGGCCTAGCCAATGCAGTCCATTAGCGGGCCGTGCCGGCCTGTTGCCCACCCCTACTTGGAAGTAGCTTCTTATTTTGATAGATAGGGGAGCTCCATCATTGGGATGCTTTTGGCATGTTGGTTAGAGCTTTCAGCTTTGTCTTGTCAGACTGAAAATTTGCTTTTTTTTCTTTGGTTATTGTGCTGCAGTTGTTATAGGTTTTATTTGTTTTTCTAAGCTGCTGTTTCTCTTTCTTTCTTAATGTAGAGTGTTCCTGTGCAAGCTGGACAAACTCCACCACTGCTGCAGTACTTTGGGACATTATTAACAAGAGGGAAGCTGAATGCATTCGAGTCACTGGAGTTATCACGCTTGGTTGTGAATCAGAATAAAAAGAATCTTCTAGAAAATTGGTTGGCTGAAGACAAACTTGAATGTAGTGAAGAGCTGGGGGATCTTGTGAAGGTAGAACTGTAATATATTCTTTGGTTGTAGGAATTGAATGATGATGGCCTTGCTATTTGCTCCTGTATTTGTTTCCCCTACATGAAATCAAATTGAATGGTGTAACTATTTCTGTTGTAGCCTTGAACTAATTGTGAATTGCATGTTATTAGGTGCGGCTATTTTGTTGTGTTGCTTTGGTTATTATTTTTCATGAGATTTTGCGTTCGTCTCCTCATAGATTTCCTAATGAAATTGCATTATTGATTTTGTGCAGTCTTATGTTGGTTATAAAGTGCACATAACATACCTTTTGATCTTTTAGTATTTATATGAAAGATTATTTAGTGTGAATTGATGTCTTATGTCACTATCAAGATTAAGAAACAAATTACATTTGATCTGAAAATTTTGTAGAGTACATACATACACATACAAATGCATGCATGCATATATGTATGTGCTTGCACGTGTGTATGTCCTGCAGTATGCTATTTGGCTGTGATAAGCTGCATGGTTGAATGGTTATCATAGTCTTATATCTTTGACATGAGAAAAAATAGTCTGCTTTATGGAAATTATAAGTGTGCCTAGTTTGTCCTATTTTTCTTTCCTTGACAAGCATGGGGTTCAATCAGTTTTGAGCATCATATCTAAGTAATCTTCCTTGATTAAAGTTTACATTTCTTACAATGTTGATATACATCTTTACTCCCCCCCCCCCCCCCCCCTCAATTAGACTGTGGACAATGATCTTGCACTGAAAATATACATTAAGGCGAGGGCCACCCCCAAAGTGGTTGCTGCTTTTGCTGAGCGAAGAGAATTTGATAAAATACTTATTTATTCCAAACAAGTAAGTGTCTCTTGCTATTTTGTTGCCTTTTGCTTTTATGCCCTTCATTCCTTTATCCCAGGGAAAACTCTTCTTTTTGATTGATCTAATTTTTTACTAGATATCTTTTCGTGGTCCAGGTTGGTTATACCCCTGACTATCTCTTCCTTCTACAAACTATTTTGAGATCGGACCCTCAGGTATATTCTTTTCGCTTTGTCTGTTGTTTAGTAAAAGGAAATTTTGTTTGGGAAACTCATTATGAACTACTTAATTTCTGTTTTAACTGCTTATGTGGTCATTTTCTTCAACATTTCGGGTACCTGTGAAAAGCTAACTACATGCTTATATTGGAAATGATGTTGGTGAAGTTAGCTTTTTTTATTTATATTTGTTTTTTATCACCTTATTTGCCTCAAATTCGTGGCTATCTTGGACTGCAGGGTGCTGTCAATTTTGCACTAATGATGTCTCAAATGGAGGGAGGTTGTCCAGTTGATTATAACATAATTACTGACCTTTTCTTACAGGTTTGTTGAATCTTTCTCTCTCTACTCACACGTGTGCTTGCACAAACACACACACGGAGTGTTGCTGTTGGTTAAAATTTTGGTTTTGAGATCGAGTGCTTTGAGTGGAGTGGCCAACATTTCATGATTGCTTTTGTATAATTTTTGGTGTTTTATGTTGCACATTCTCTTTCTTTTTGTTGTTTTCTTTGTTTTGTTTATATTTTCTTTGGCAATATTAGCTTACATTTTGGGAAAACACTTTGGTTGTCTTCACCATTTCTGAGTTGAAAACTCTCTGGAAATGGTCCATCACATTTAACTTGGTTTTCCCAAACCACTGGCAGATTCAGGAAATGTTTTACAATCTTTTTCTTTCAGAAAATTTTAGTTGTTTGGGGTTTGAATTGTATTTTTCTTATTTGAACTGATAAACAAAAAAGGACTGAATAACTTGATAGTGAGCTCAACCTCTTTGATATACGCTAGCCCACATTACAGGGTTTTGAGCACGATTTGTTAATGATTCTGCATTTATATTTGGAGATTCTTGAATTACTGATAATATCTACGTGTTTTCTTAATATAATGTCCTGGAGATCTATTGATAATAATAGTCTAATGAAAGAGCTGCACAGCTCAACAAAAATTCAGTTAGTTATATGCATCATTAACCAACAAGATTGGAGAGTGTGCACTAATATTGCATGTTGATGCATTTTATTTGGACCCAAAGTGGCAAGGCCTTGGGTTGAATTTTCGCTTGAGGCAGTAATTGCACTGAAGTAATTATTACCTGTTCTATGCATTGTTCTTCCATTGCTTTCGTTGCTGTCATATCTAGCTTCGTGGCTTTTTCTGGGTTCACATCGTTTGCTTCTTATGTTTCCCCTCATGAGCTCATCTTTACTTTTCATTTTAGATATTGGTACACCTTTCAGTTGTTTTCCTGAAAGTGAGTTAGTTCTCTTGCAGAGGAATATGATACGAGAAGCAACAGCATTTTTGTTGGATGTGTTGAAGCCGAATTTGCCTGAACATGCCTATCTTCAGACAAAGGCAACATTCTCAGTGGGCCTATTCAGATTGCATGTCTTCATTTTGTTTCTATTGCCCACTACGATTGATTTAAATTTCAGGTTTTGGAGATCAATCTGGTGACCTTTCCAAACGTGGCTGATGCCATCTTAGCGAATGGGATGTTCAGTCACTATGATCGTCCTCGGATAGCACAATTATGTGAAAAAGCTGGCCTTTATATGCGAGCCCTCCAGGTAAGAATCTGTCCTATTCTTTAGTTGATGGCATTTTGAGATGGGGTAATTTGATTTTGCAAGATCTGTTCACATTCTCAAGGCATTCAAGTAAGAAGTGTGGTAAAGAGACACTGATTGACAATTTGACCGGAGTCTTCTTGTACTTGCGCAAAACTTAAGCCTGAGCTGATTCAGTGGGATCAAATGGTGCTATAGAGCAGTGCTGTGAATAGCGGCTGATAATTGTACAGTGCAATGAATTATTGCATGAAAATTCTCTGGAACCTCCATGCTTTGAGTATGTACTGTTTGTGGTGATTTTAGTTTGTCTTCTGTGCAGCACTATACCGATCTGCTTGATATTAAACGTGTAATTGTGAACACACATGCTATTGAGCCTCAGGTTTGTATCTTTTTTTTTCCTAAAAGTGGAAACTCTTCTGTAATATTTTGTAATATTTTGTTTCTTTTGTAGTCATTGGTAGAGTTTTTTGGGACACTGTCTCAAGAGTGGGCATTAGAATGCATGAAAGACCTCCTACTGGTTAACCTCAGGGGCAATCTTCAGATAATTGTTCAGGTAAATGCACTTCCGTCACGTTCAATCGATTTGTCCTATAAAAATCTATTGTTGCTTATTGTGTCAACTATTTCTGTAGACAGCAAAAGAATACTCAGAACAACTAGGGGTGGATGCATGCATTAAGCTCTTTGAGCAGTTCAAATCCTATGAAGGGCTTTACTTTTTCCTTGGCTCATATTTGAGTTCCAGGTATCTATATTGTTATGCTTTACCACTGCTTTTTCCTAGGAAATACTCGTCTTTCTGTTTTATGAAATATAATTTAGGCATTTTTATCATCTTTTTGTGCATGTCTTTGTTCTTTTCTGAAAAGTTTCTTGGTGGCATCATGTAGTGAGGATCCTGTTATACATTTCAAGTACATAGAAGCAGCAGCTAAGACAGGTCAAATTAAGGAGGTAGAGCGTGTGACAAGGGAATCTAATTTCTATGATCCTGAGAAGACGAAGAACTTTTTAATGGAAGCTAAACTCCCAGATGCGCGCCCACTTATAAATGTCTGTGATCGGTTTGGTTTTGTACCTGATCTTACTCATTACTTGTACTCCAACAACATGCTGCGGTATATTGAAGGCTATGTACAGAAAGTAAAAATCTCAAAGCACTTTGTTATCTTCTCCATCTTTTGTTCTATTTGCTCCTTGTTTCTTTTATTCACGGTGAAAGAGAGAATGTTTGTTGATTTTAATATTTTTTTAGTTGGTAGTAGAGTTTTAGTAGTAATTTCGCTTTATTTTTTCACCTTGTTATTTTTCCTGTGGGGATCACCTTTCACTAACTTCAACTGATTGCTTATTATGTTCTACTCTTTTTTGGCTGGGTAGGTGGTCTAGATGTTCTGGGCCTGGCTCATTTTTGGATGCTCAGGTTCTGCTGACTGCATTGAACTGTAGGCTATTGTGTTTCAAGTGGCAATAAACTGGAAATAAAAGGAAGACACAGACAACCATACACAAAAATACACTCATCAAGTCTACCAGACTACCACCTCATGGTACCATATTGTGTTTGACACCGTGCCACCAAGCATGAGAACTGGTCCATCCCCCATGACCTGTGCATTGAACTGTTTGGCACAGTGTCCCTCATGAGACAAGCAAACAGATGGGTTCAACAGATTCGTATGAGCATTATTTTAATATGTTTAATATTTGTTATTACTTCTGATAAATATTTCAATAAAAAAGTACTTATAAACATTTTAAATATTGAGGTATAAAAAATAATTTTTATTGATTAAAACATTAAAAATTATGTATTCTCATGTTCCATTTTTTAAATTTCTTTTGAACTTGCGCGTTGAACCTGCATCATGTGCCCTTGTATCCTTGTATCTTTTCCCATGACTGGGTTCTTTGAACTGGTTTTGGGAAATGATGCAAATTGTAGGGGAAGAGTAAAAACAAGTTGGAGGGCACTGATTCTCTTTTTTTCCCTCTCTCTCTCTGCCTTTGCCTGGTAAAAAAATCCTTAACATAATGTTTTTTATAACTTGTAACAACCCAGCTTATTTTCTTATCCTGTCTGGGAGCTAGGATCAGACTTAGTTTATAAACCTATTTGTTAAGCTCGATCTGCTAATAGATGAGCTGATTTGCAGGTGAGTGCAAGCACCAATGCTTATTTATCTGGGCCCTTACTGTTGTGCTTGATAGCTTCTGCTTCAGTTAGCATTTTGCTAGCTATTTATTTGAATTACCATGGTATATTAATTTTTTGTATGGTGTTCTAGTAATTATTGCTTTTGTTTTGCAGGTGAATCCCAGCAATGCTCCTTTAGTGGTTGGCCAGCTTTTAGATGACGAATGTCCTGAGGATTTTATCAAAGGCCTTATTCTTTCCGTTCGTTCTCTTCTTCCTGTTGAACCACTTGTGGATGAGTGTGAGAAGAGGTGACTTTCTTAATGCTACAGCTTTGAGCGACTATATTCTTTTTGGATTCACAATATATTTGTTTACAACCATATCACTGACTTCTTTTCCCCTTTTCTCTTTATTTTTTGCAATTGTAGGAATCGTCTCCGTTTGCTTTCACAGTTCTTAGAGCATCTAGTGAATGAAGGAAGCCAGGATGTTCATGTGCATAATGCTCTTGGAAAGATCATTATTGACAGTAACAACAATCCAGAGCACTTCCTCACCACTAATCCTTACTATGATTCACGGGTGGTTGGTAAATATTGTGAGAAAAGGGATCCTACTCTTGCTGTTGTTGCTTATAGGCGTGGTCTATGTGATGATGAGCTTATCAATGTCACAAACAAAAATTCTCTTTTCAAGCTGCAGGCAAGGTATGTAGCTGCATCTTATTGTTTTTACAATTTCATTGTGCACTTCTTATATTTCTGCTAACATTTGTGTCTGTAACCTAGGTATGTTGTTGAGAGGATGGAACAAGAGCTATGGGACAAGGTTCTTAACCCTGATAATGAGTACAGGCGCCAGCTTATTGATCAAGTGGTGTCAACTGCTTTACCTGAGAGCAAGAGCCCAGAGCAAGTATCTGCAGCAGTAAAAGCATTTATGACTGCTGACCTTCCTCATGAGCTCATTGAGCTTCTTGAGAAGATTGTTCTCCAGAATTCTGCATTCAGTGGAAACTCCAACCTGCAGAACTTGCTGATCCTTACAGCTATTAGGGCTGACAAGTCCCGAGTCATGGACTATGTTAACCGGCTAGATAATTTTGATGGCCCTGCTGTTGGTGAAATTGCTGTTGAAGCAGAATTGTACGAAGAAGCCTTTGCTATATTTAAGAAGTTCAACCTGAATGTACAGGCAGTGAATGTGCTGCTGGATAATATCCGAAGCATAGATCGTGCTGTTGAGTTTGCTTTCCGTGTTGAAGAGGATGCTGTTTGGAGCCAAGTGGCTAAAGCTCAACTCAGAGAAGGGCTTGTAAGCGATGCCATTGAGTCATTTATCCGCGCTGATGATGCTACTGAATTTCTGGATGTAATTAGGGCAGCAGAAGATGTGAATGCCTACCATGATCTGGTCAAGTACCTTATCATGGTTAGGCAGAAGACCAAAGAGCCCAAGGTGGATGGTGAGCTCATATATGCTTATGCAAAGATTGACAGGCTGGGAGAGATTGAAGAATTTATTCTTTCACCAAATGTTGCTAATCTTCAAACTGTGGGGGATCGTCTCTATGATGAAGCTTTATATGAAGCTGCTAAGATCATATTCTCATTTATCTCAAACTGGTCCAAACTTGCCAGTACCCTTGTGAAATTGAGACAGTTCCAAGGTGCTGTTGATGCAGCTCGTAAAGCTAACAGTTCAAAGACTTGGAAGGAAGTTTGCTTTGCTTGTGTTGATGCTGAGGAGTTCCGCCTGGCCCAAATATGTGGTCTCAACATTATAGTGCAGGTCATTGAGCAAGGCTCTCTTTCCTTTGTATAGACTATCTATATCTTGTGTATGCTTTGTTGTTGCAGTTTTTACGCTTGTTGCTGATGTTCATAATAATTTATAACACTATGTTATCTGTCACATGGACAAACTTAGGTGGATGACTTGGAAGAAGTTAGTGGCTACTATCAGAACAGAGGGTGCTTTGATGAGCTCATCAGCCTTATGGAAAGCGGTCTTGGTTTGGAGCGGGCACATATGGGGATTTTCACCGAATTGGGTATCTTGTATGCAAGATATCGTCCAGGCAAACTTATGGAACATATCAAGTTGTTCTCCACAAGGCTTAACATTCCAAAGCTTATCCGAGTATGTGACGAGCAGCAGCACTGGAAAGAGCTCACTTACTTGTATATTCAGTATGATGAGTTTGACAATGCTGCCACAACTATTATGAATCATTCTCCTGATGCGTGGGATCACATGCAATTCAAAGATGTGGCTGTCAAAGTGGCTAATGTGGAGCTGTACTACAAAGCAGTGCACTTTTACTTGCAAGAGCATCCTGACCTGATCAATGATCTTCTTCATGTCCTTGCTCTTAAGGTGGATCACACACGTGTTGTTGATATAATGCGAAAGGTATTGCATTCAATTTTCTCTTTTCTGTTTAGGAATGAAAAATAAGTAACAATTTGATGGTTTGACCTGTGGGAGGTGTCCTGAGTCGGTATTGGACTCTCAGATTTCCAAACGGGTGCCAAGTACTTGAGCTGACTGGCTAGTTTTTTTGGTTCCAACTATAGTTTAGATATTTGTCTCTCAAAGCTTTGCTTTGGATGAATTCAATGACTTGTTGAGATATTTAAAAATCCTCAAATTCACTTGCTTTCATCTTTATCAATTGGTCAAATGTGATGACTGGCAGTGTTTTGGGTCCAAGACTGGATTTATATTGGAAGTCTCGAGTTGCCTCAGGGATGAGGTCCTACTGTCTGGTTGAATTTTGAGTAGATTTGACCATCAAATTAGTCTTGATGAGTTCTTAATTGTTTGGTTCAGTTCCTTTTGAGTCTCTAAACTCATTTTACTTTTCAAACACTCAAAATGATTTACGCACATGGCATGGAATGCATCCCTTCTATGCTGTCAATCTAGACTTGGTTCTGAGATTTTTTTGGTGCCTGTTGATTTGTGTTCTTTTGGTGGTAATTACAGGCAGGAAACTTGCATCTTGTTAAACCATACATGGTTGCCGTACAAAGCAACAATGTTGCTGCTGTAAATGAAGCTCTCAATGAAATTTATGTTGAAGAGGAGGATTATGACAGGCTACACGAATCAATTGACATGCATGATAACTTTGATCAAATTGGCCTCGCACAGAAGGTTAACTATATCTTTCTTTTTCACTGCCTTTTAATTTATTTCTGTGTGTATGCTGTTAGTCATCCAACCTCTTCATTAACAGGTTGAGAAACATGAGCTTCTTGAGATGAGGAGAATTGCAGCTTACATATATAAGAAGGCTGGTAGATGGCAGCAATCAGTTGCACTATCTAAGAAAGACAACCTTTACAAGGATGCCATGGAAACATGTTCTCAGTCCGGGAACCGTGAGTTGGCTGAAGAGTTGCTGGTTTACTTCATTGAGAAGGTATATTCCGATTAGAGTTTGTTTATTGACATGTAAAGCTGTTATTCTTGTTTTTGGTAGGAAAAAGATTGCCTATTTGACCTGCAACTTAGATGCATAGACCTGAATATTCATATAACAGGTCAACCTTCCTTGGACCCCTTTTTAAACTTTTTTATTGACCAATTCGAGGATCCTTTTATACTTGTGATTTGATAATGTTTTGTTCATGTTTTCTTTCTTGTCCTTTTAAATTTGGAAATTACATGAAGACCTTCCCAATTCACATAAGCAACCTTTCTTGGTTATAATATCTGCCACCTAGTTGCTCTAGAGATGTGTTGTTTTCCCATGTCATTATCATCGGATTTTTCATGAAGACCTCACATAAATATTTTATCTGCAGGGAAAGAAGGAATGCTTTGCAGCATGCTTGTTTATATGTTATGACTCGATTCGGCCTGACGTTGCTCTTGAGCTTGCCTGGATGAATAACATGATCGATTTCACCTTCCCATATCTCCTGCAGGTGAGCATTTCTCATTCTTTTCGAGGTTATGTTAATTACGTTTTCATAATTTCATTGGGACAATCATTTATGCTGTCTTCCAACCTGCAGTTCATCCGTGAGTACACCAGCAAGGTAGATGAACTAGTGAAGGACAAGCTGGATGCAGTGCAAGAAGTGAAAAGTAAAGAAAAAGAGGAGAAAGACTTTGTAGCCCAACAGGTACGCAATCAATAACTTCATTTATGTCACTGGTCCATGTGCATTGTATGTCTGTGCCATGTGTTGGGGGCTCCTATTTTGCAATCTTTTTTTTTTTTTTTGGTTTTTGAAGAGACCATTTTGCATTCTTTTGTATTGCTATTCCTTTGGTTGCCTCGACATTGTTTCTGCCAAACCTAAGGTTTACAATATCAACTTGGTTCTGAACTTGGATGTTGCCTCCGAGTCCAGTTAAAGTTTGCCCAGCTACTCCGACCTTGACCAAGGAGCTGAGAAAAGTAGGCTCGGATTCATCATGTAGGGACCAAAATAGTCAGTTTTTTACTATCCCATCATTTTGACGTTAGTGATGGTGCTTTTTGGAGGCAAATTTTCAGTTTTTGCCTTTTTTAATGTTAAATAACTTGGTAAGTAATGTTGTTACTATGCAGAACATGTATGCTCAGCTTCTCCCACTTGCATTGCCTGCACCACCTATGGGTGGTATGGGTCCTATGGGTGGAATGGGAGCAGGATTTCAGCCGCCGCCAATGGGAATGGGAATGGGAATGGGAATGCCACCCATGCCAGCATTCGGAATGCCACCCATGGGTGGGTATTGATGATAGAGAATGTTTTGTGCAAGATTTGGAAGAAGCTCCCTAGCTTTGCGGAGATGTTTATATGGTGGAAAAGGCCGGTAAAGTGGAATTTCATTTTTAGGTGGCGGCAAGTTAGTTGCCACTATGTTTCCTTAATCAATTTCCTTTTCTGCATGGTTCATGGCGTGGTATATGCCTGTGTAGTCATTACATCCTGATTTGTAATTCTTTTGAGTTTGTGTAGAGAAAGTTGATAGGTCTCTTCTCGCACCCACTTTAGCATTTTTGCTTTCCAGAAACTGATTTTGTTCAGCTTTTCCCCCCTTATATTTTGACATGGCGATGAGGTTGGATTCTTTTTCTCCTACTGAGAGTCTTTGTATAATTCATGTTCATTCCAAATGTGCATCATGCCAGATTATTCTTAAATCAGCTACAGATACTATGTGGATATGTTTCTAATTTGAAACCAGAACTCTTGCGGAGGAAAATGATAAACCATATCCTTGATACAGAGCTCTGTTGAGCTTCCAGGGATGGGTTGACATGGTCCTTGTTTAATTCAAGTGTTTTATTTCAAAAGCCATGCATTGAATATTTTAGTAGGACAGGGTTACAGCAAAATCTACTTGCATGTGGGAAATCTGTTTCCAGAATGTGAAATTCGGAAGCTTGTGTGGGAAACTCATGAGGAACATGCTTTCCAAACATGAGTTTCCCAATGTAGAGGAGAAACTTGTTTGTATGAAAAACACATTTTTGATGTGTTTCTCGTGCATTTCTGTGTTTTTTTTCAGCTGAGAGGGTTTGTGTGTCGTTGGTCACTGCTCCTACCAGACAACCGGAGCCCCCTCTTACCCAAAAGCAGAATGCAAGTAGGCAACAAACATGGGCTGCAAAAGGCAGGAAGATTTTTTCCTGTCCAAAAAAAAAACCAGGGTCGTCAAAGCAAGATGCCCCAAAAGCACAATCTAGCGCAGGATTTTCACAAAGACGGTACTCTAAAAACAGGGAATATGACAATAAATTGTCACCAAGATGAGGTAATCACCCAAGAAATAAGAATGCAACAAACATGAGGTATGTTACATTTGCCTTAAAACGTTGCAAACAGGCTGAGAGAGAGAGAGTGGTAGAGTGGATGACTGTAGCGCTTAAACCAGTGGACGAGCCAGGAATCAAGAATAGGGTGGGTACAAATGCTTAGTAAAAAAGAAAAAAAAATGAAAAAACTTAAAATCTAATTAAATATTCATATTATTTAAATAAATAAATATAAAACAAATCTTAACAAACATCATTCATATATATAATAATTAAAAAAATCTTAAAATTAAAATCAATCATATGGAATCAAGTTTAATGTTGATTGACAAGAAAAAACAAAGAAATACCTAAATGCTAATTGAAAAAAATAAATATAAAACCCCTAAAACCTAATGAAATATTCATGATTTATGTTATTTAAAAATCTAATAAAAAATAAACTTTTAAATAAACAACATTCACATGTATATGCTAATAAAAAAAAACTTAAAATTAACCATGTAGAATCATGCTTAATGTTGATAAAAAATGAAAACGCAAAAAATATCTAATTAAATACTCATTTCATTTAAAAAATCAAAACCAAACACTTAAATGCTAATTGAAAAAAAAACACAAAAAAACCTAAAACCTAACTAAATATTCATGCAGTTAAAAAATAAATAAATATAAAACCTAAATCTTAACAAATATCATTCATATACGTAATAATTAAAAAAAAACCAAACTCCTAAAATTCTAAGTTTATAGCTAAAACCAAACACATTGAATCAAGTTTAATGTTGATTGAAATGAAACAATACAGAAATAACTAAATGTTAAATTTTTTTAGAGGTACCTAAATGCTAATTGAAAAAAGAGCACAAAAACCCTAAAATCTAATGAAATATTCATGGTTCATGTTATTTAAAAAATAAAAACTAAATAAAAAATTTTAATCTTAAAAAGTTACCATTTTTACAGGTATATGTTAATTAAAAAAAACTAAAACCTAATTAATTATTCATGCTATTCAAAAAAATAAATAAAAACCCTCAATCTTAATAAATATCATTCATAGTTTCATGCGTAGGCTAATTGAAACAAAAAAATAACAAAACCCTCAAAATTCTAACTAATATCAAGCATGTGGAATCATGTCTAATGTTGATCGAAAAAAATGCAAAAATAACTAATAAACATCTATTTTATTAAAAAAACTTAAATGCTAATTGAAAAAAATATATACAAAAGTTTTAGAACATAATTATTGATATGCAACTATTTTAGAAACAATAAATTTATAACCTAAATGCTAAGTCCTAACAAACACCATTATTATTTTCATATGCTAATTGAAAAAACCAAAAAATCATGAAAAACCCTAACCCTAAAAAAGTCACAAGAAGAAGAAGTTTGGATGTCCACCTTGCTCAAGAGACCATCAGATGGCAGACGGTCGGGTGCAGCCACGCACACAGGCCCTGGCCTGAGCAAAAATTTAGAGAGATAGAGGACTTGTGCAATGGTGCCTCTGAATGGTGAATAGCCGGATCCGTCCTCTTGTCTGGTGGTGTTTGGAGAGAGAGGTGGGGTCAAGGTCGGGAGGGCAGAAAGAGAGAGAGGTGGGGTTTGGGGGGGGGGGGGGGGGGGTCACATATCTGTGCTCTGGCCTTTGTTTGTGCCTGGGTGGCGCCCACCCTAACCTAGGAAACTTTTAATGTGTGCTCCAGGTCAGGGTGAGCACTGCTCACCTTGAGCCGATACCCTTTGGGGGAGTATTTCAAGTCAGGGTGGTCCCTTGCCCACCTTGGCCATAATAAACCAGTCAGATATGATGATACAAATAAAAAAAAAATTAGATACAAAAGGTCACTAAGGCCCCTTCATGGAAACCGCTAGTAGTGGTAGTTAAGGATGCAGCTAATGAATCCTCAAAATTTGTGGTTTTATCCAATTCACATGGTTGTTTGGGATAAGCGGAATGGTTGAGCTGGGGATTTATCACTTGTGCAGCTGTTTGAAAATCAGCTGAAAATCTTAAATTAATTATTAGAAGAGCATTTTTAAGGTCGTCTGAGTAGGCACCTGTGTGGGAACTGGTGTTGTATTTGGCAACTACCACCTCATCTAGGTAGTAAGTAAAATGTGGAACTAGAGATGTTAAGGCCCTGTTTGGAATCTGGTAGCTGGGATGAGCGTTTATGCATTTGGGTCTCGAGGTAAAATCTGGGTCAAACTACTTTGGTGGTCTAGTTTGGAATTTGGTAGCTGGGATGGGCGTTTATGCATTTGGGATGGGTAGTGATGGCCCTTCTCCATTATATTTACACTAAATAATAGATTTGACAGCTGCCACTTCTTCAACTGCATAATTTTCATAAACGCCCAACCCAGCTACAAATTCCAAGTAGGGCCTAAATACCACCCACTTCTATCATTTCCTACAACTGCATCCATCCCAAATGACTTTTGCGCTGGGTATTCTTCACTTTCCACTCCGGCTATCTCTTCGAAACAAGGCCTAAAAACTTGAAATGAGGCTGTTAGAGATGATATGAAGGATTGTAAGGACTTGTAAAGCTAATTCCATGTAGTTGAGATAAGGCTTGATGATGAGGAGAGAGGGTTGTTTTAGAAGACAATATGATAGCTGAAATGGTTGTTTGGGGGTTTGGGGGGGATGATAAGTGCAAATTATTTCTCCCCAACGGTGGCAGTTGGATTGAGGAGATGAAGTTTGGTCCTCAAATCCTTGTTTTCTTCTCTTCCAAATGGATTTTGACTAGCAACCTCAACTACAGGCTTTCAAACGGAGCTTTAAGGTGGCAGGAAATCTGGCTCAAATTATTTTTCAATCTCACCACCTGGTCAAAAAATAATTTTTCTTTTTTCTTTTCATTCACCCGCAGATGAATTGGTAAGTTTGATTTGCGAATGTCACCAAATTGACAAGAGGTTACAAGTTCGAAAGCCATGGGTGACATCCCTTGCCGCAAGGTTGAGGCTGGGTGTACTTTCCAATGGGAAGGGAGGACCTCAAGAGTTTTACCATTAAGAGTTCAGCTACTATGTGGTCGGTGATGAGGTTTTTTTCCTTGGATTGTCCAAAAACAAAAATCAATTTCATTTGAGGCAATAGTAGCACGGCATGACCCAAGAACCACAGTTAGAAACCCTAAGAGACTGTTTGGGATTGGTAGCTGGGATGGGCGTTTATGGAGTTTATGCATTTGAGGAAGTGGTAGCTGCCTCTAAGAGGTGATATCTGCCAAATCCATCCTTAAAATGCCCATCATAGCGCCGAGATTCAAAAAAAAAAAACACCATGGGCATTTGACCAAGATTTTGCCTTGAGAACACCAAATGCATAAATACCCATCCCAGCGCCTAGATTCCAAACAGGCCCTAATGATAACCACTAGCAGTCTGATCATGCTCCTTTTCAGACAAAAATCGACAATTAACTCTTTTATTAGCTCCTCCGGTACAAGGAACGCAAAAGGGCAGACACCCAAAATCAAGGCAAACATTTAAACATAAATGACTTAAAAAGTTGCACCCCACGTTTGGAATTTTAAAAAAGATGCCAAAGTTTTATTTATGTAGATAAAAAAACAAAGCTTCTTAAATTAATTGTAGTGTTTGCTTAAGCTTCACAGATTGCTTCATCTGCTGCATCTTCCTCGGTGGGGGTGGTAGTCCATTAAAGAATTGTTCATCGGCTAATGATGAAGGGCCAAGTAACCAATGTTGGGTTAGTTGAAGAATATTACATTTTTACCCTCCAGCAATTAGAGCATTATCTTGGTCTTATATACCAGCCTGGGATAGAAGGCTCATGAAAAAGGTGAATTTTGATTTGATATTATTTTTTATAAATTTTTTTATTGCTTTTGTATTATCCTTAAAATTTATTCATTTTTGAATCAGCATACTCCACATGTCACAATATATTGGTTCAACTTATGCAAAAAGTGATGGCACTTTGGAGAAAAAGAGTGAAAAGTAGTTCATATATTTTTGAAGGTCCCATTTTAACTGTGATTTTTTATTAACTATAATTAAATTTAAGTATTTTTTTACGATAAAGAACCTTCACAGAGAACCGAGACACTTAATGGGCCTGGCCCCTAAGGTAAACCCCAAGGTCCTTTATGAACCTCACCAGTTAAAGGCACCTGCAAACCCGGTAGGATGAGTTCAACACCTTTTAATTTAAGTGTAATTTGTAAAATGTTAAATAATTCATTTATTTTTTAATTAATAATAAAAATTCAGCATTAATTTGAATATATCCCAGACTGTTTTTTAATAAAAAATATTTCTCAAACTAATATAAAATATATGTATGAGAGAGAGATAAGGATGGCAGTGGACCGAGGGAAAATGGGCCTCCCCCTGACTCGTCCTGCTTGGACCGAAGATGGAGATTGGGATGAAGGTTAAAATCAAAACCCGTGAGGGATGAAGGTGGGGCCTTTTCTCTCATCCGACTCGCTCATAAAATAACTAAAATGCCTTTAGGGATGGTACTGGATTCAAGAGAAACGAGAGTCCGCCTCGCCCCGTTTGAATGACATGAAACAGGAATGAATTAAAATCAAAACCAGCAGGGATGAAGGGCAGAATTTTAAGACGGGGCGAGAGTGTCCCCGGCGTCTGCCCCGATCCACTGCCAAGAGAGTCTTTATAAGAACTCGAACCATTTCCCCTAATTTTCTCCATTGCGTGCGCAGTAGCCATGGGGGCGGCCTCCTTCTCCGCCTCCACCCTCATTCCTTCTTCTTCCCCTTCTTCCTCTACATGTTCTCTTCTTCCTGATGGAGGATCCATGGTGCTGAACCCATCTCTGAAATCGGTTTGTCACTCATCCTCTGCATCTCTCTCCCACCAGACGCAGCTCCTCCGTGCTCAACCGTGGGTGCAGAAGATCCAAGCGGGAAGAGGATCTCATGGAGCTCAGATGGTGTCCATGCCTGCCGTGAAACATGAGAAAGTTCTCGATTTCGAGACTTCTGTCTTCAAGAAGCAGATGAACACCCTCGCCGGCCAGGATGAGGTTGGTCTATTGAGATATTTTTTGACGGTTTTCGTGTTGGGATTCTCTTCTGCGATCAATTTCTTGATGTTGGTTGTGTTCGTTTTCTTGCTTCATTCTGTAGAATTTGAGCTTTGTTTGGTTGATATCTGATTTCTCAGCGTTTTAACTGATGTTGGTGTCTGATTTTTCTTTTCCTTTCTTTTTATGATTTTGGGTTTCTGTTTGATGGATCCCTGAATGTGGGTTGGCCCCATTTTCTTATTTCTCGTAGTCAAGATTGCGCTCTTGTTTCCTTTTTCTCGAGGGTTTAATTAATCTCTCTCTCTCTCTCTCCAGTACATTGTGAAAGGTGGGAGGGATCTTTTTAAGCTGATGCCGGACGCTTTCAAGGGAATTAAGCAGATCGGAGTAATTGGATGGGGTTCTTAGGTATTCTAATCTTGGTGCTACTATTGTGAACTTTTTTGTTTTGTTTTTTCCATTGGAACTCAGCTATAGAATGGAAACGCTAGGCACTAACATGGCTTTATCAAAATGTGAATTAGGATAGGATATCACGATTGTACCTTAATAGCAGGGTCTCGTGGCTTGAATCTTGATGTTCAATTTACAAAGGTGCAGCATGATTTTTAATTTTTGGGTTCCTTATTCAGTGATAATCAGCATGGTGATTAGGAAAGTTTCCCTTTAGTTTTGATACATGAGGTTTCGAATGTGTTGGCCATTGAATTGTAAAATGAGAATTGGGGTTTATTTGCTTGTCCTGTTTTTAATGTTGGAAAATTAATACAAATGAATGCCCCACCTTTGGCTGCTTTCTACTTTTGAAGTTTTTGGTATGTTTGGTCTCAAGCTTTAACATTTCATTTTCTTTTATTGCATCTTTCCTGATGAAAAATTCGACTCTAATGGGCTTGTAGCAAAGGGAAGAGTTGTAAACGTCTAGCTCTGAAATGCCCGTGGGTTCTCTGCAGGATGCCTGGTGGCTGCATGCCCTAAATTAACATTTTTTTGTACAGTATCATATTACGGGCTATTACTCTAGTTGATTGGTGTTAGAAATTCTCTCTTTCACCAATGAGCCACCTCTTACATGCCTGCCGCCAAATACTGTTGCATTTATGTCTCTTCTTCCCTTTCCTTTTAGTTTTAATACATGAGGTTTTGAATATGTCGACCAACTTCTCAGTTGCACCATGGAATTGTAACATTGGGGTTTATTTGCTTGTCCCGTCTTTAATATTGGTTTATGAATACAAATGAATGACACACCTTTGGCTTCTTTCTGTTTTTGAAATTTTTGGTATGTCTAATCTCAAGCTTTAACATTTCATTTTCTTGTGTTGCATCTTTCCTGATGAAAAATTACTCTAATGGGCTTGTAGCAAAGGGAAGAGTTGTAAACGCCTAGCTCTGAAATTCCTGTGGGTTCTCTGCAGGATGCCAGTGGTCACATGCCCAAAATTAACATTTTTTGTATAGTATCATAGTACAGGCATGTGCTCCAGTTGATTGGTTCTGGAAATTCTCTTTCTTTAACCAATCAGCCACCTCTTACATGCCTGCCTCCAAATACTGTTACATTTATGCCTCTTCACTTTCACGTTTTTCTTTTTCTCAGTTCCTATATTTGGAGATTTAGTGTTGTCATTTAGTGCTGTCTAAGACTATTGTTTGAATTTTCTTTTGCCAATTCAATCTGTAAATGTTCTTTAACTCTGATGTCGTGTATCTTTCTGCTTATATATGATTTTCATCTTTGTGACTTTTAAATCTTTTAATATTATGCCTCCATTTGGACATATAATGTGATGTCATCTTGCTTTATTGTTATTGTCATTGATTTTTCACAGGGTCCTGCTCAAGTTCAAAATTTAAGGGATTCACTTGCTGTGGCAAATTCAGATATTGTGGTCAAGGTAAAATTTTCTATTCTTGGAAGAATCTGTTATTACTTGCTTATATCACCTGGAGATTGTTTTTTTTCTCAATAGGCAATCGGGGGGGGGGGGGGGGGAATAACCTCCGTAAGATTCTTGGAGATTGCTTTTTTGTTAGGTGATGGTGTAATTCTTTTCATGTATGTTGAACTTATATGATATATAATATCTTGTTGCGGTCTTTTATCAGGAGTCTCTAGAAACTTGTAGTAAAGTTTATGGAATACAGACTTGTTTTTGTCGGCAAAATTTTGTTACATCTAGGGATGGCGGTGGAGCAGGGCGGAGGCGGGGACAAGGTCTCCACCCCTGCCCCGTCTCAAAATCCTGCCCTCCATCCCCTCCTTCATCTCTGCACGGGTTTTGATTTTAACCTCCATCGACGCCTCCATCTCTGGTCCAAATGGGGTGAGGCGGGGCCCTATTTCTTCCTGGTCCACTACCATCCCTAAAGCTTTGTCACATGGGTGCGGGTGCAAGTGCGGGGATGCGACACTTTAAAAAACCTTGGGTGCGGGGGTGCGGCTGGGAAAAAATGTAAAAAATTATATATATATATATTATCTATATAATTTTGATGTTTTAACAGTTAACATTGTCATAATATCATTCATCATGCATGCAATATATCAAATTAACAATCTACAATTCTATTCTACGTCACAAAAACTAACACCACAATTAAATCAACCTAAATATCAATCAAATAAGTAAAGCAGAAAAGAACTAAATTATATACCAAAAGTATATCCTACAATGTATATGACGATGAAGTAATGGATCTTAATAATTTTCTGCTTCATCATCAAATGCATCATAAGAAGGAAGATTGGGCTCAGATAAATCCATGTTTGTCATGTTGAAATCATGCTCTCTCTCTCTCTAAGTTACACTATTCTGGGTTTACGTCCCAAAATTTTGATGTTCCTTGTTTGCATTATAAACCCAATTTGAAAATGTTAAATACAATACAAGTATATTTAAATGAAAAACTAAGAAATAATCAAATAATTAAGAGAGCAAATTAGTACTTATATTCATCATTGGTTCACGAAAATAGTCGAAGATTTGAATGAACATATACTAAATCCTCTGCACGGTTGCTAGTGAGTTTGTTTCTCTTCATGTTGTGGATTTGAGAATATGTGCTTCAATTTCTTTCACAACAAGATGAACTAGCAGGCTGAGATAGCAATCTTAATGCAAGACATTGGAGAAGAGGTGTTTCTGATCCAAATGTTGACCACCATGTGATAGGATCTATATTATCATTCTCTCTCGCGAGTAATGCTTGTTCATATAATCTCGAAGATGCAAATTTTTCAAACTCTTGTGTGACTTGATTTAGAATATGTGCTTCTGGAAAAAGTCTTGTCATATACATATTTCTATGTCTTGATAGATTTGGGTCTAAATTTGGAGGGACATGACCAATATCACCTTCCTGCCACTTTTTTGCATAATATTTTGGATTAAGAGAATGTGCCATGCAATGCAAATGAGTGTTGCTCTTATCTCATCTGACTAAAATTGAATGAATATGGTTAAAAAAATTTGAATAATCCAATGCAGGATTTTTTTCTTCATGCTTGAAAACTACAACTTGTATTTTTTCAATCATATTATCCCACATTTCATAAACTTTGTGAAGCATGAGCTCATCCTTATCAACTTCTCTCAACATTTCCCAAATAGGTTGCGTAAATTGAATGCAGTATACCACTTTGTCCCAAAACTCATCATCAACAATGAATTTCTTAATTTTTTAAGCCTTGACATCATCATCAACACGATAGAATGTCCAATCCTCATCAGTCACCATTCTTACCAAAGCATTCTTCATTTTTTTAATCCTCTTCACCATCACAATGATGAGCGCAAAACATGTTTCAACGACCTTCAACAATTTCAGGTTAGAATGCCTATTAAATATGGCATTAACATGATGGTGGTTAATAACAAAATTTCTAATGCTTTTGACATTTCTTTCTAAATCTTCAATCCATGAACATAAATCATATGCTGGTGAATTTTCTTCTTTTTTGGGGTTGCAGATGCTCTTGAGGGTCAGATTTAAGTTGTGTGCTACACAGGGAGTCCAAAAACTACGAGGGTACTTACTCTTCAAACTCAATGCTGCACTTTTACAAACTGAAGCATTGTCTGTAATGATTTGTACTATTTTCTGATCACCCACTTCTTTTATGACTTCTATAAACAACCATTTCAAATACTTTACATTTTTATATTCTCCAGATGCATCAACTGCTTTCAAGAATACTGGGCCACTAAGCGAAGAAGCAATAAAATTGATTAGTGGATGCCTTTGAATATTTGTCCACTCATCAGAAACAATAGAAACTTCATTTTGCTACCATGAATATTTTTTAATCTCTAGCAATCTCTCCACGTTTGCCCTTTCTTCTGCAAGAAGTGTGGTTCATAGTTTTTCTGAGCTTAGAGGTACATAGCCACTCAAATTACAATTTGCCAAAGAAGTTACTAAATCCTTCCAATAAGAATTTCTAGCTGCATTAAATGGGAGTGAACTAGAATAAAAATAACTCTCTACTTTTCTATTCATCTCCTCCTTTCCATATGTATCGAATGGTGCTTCTATCATTCCTGTTTCTTTACATCCTACATTGACTTTTTTTTTTGAGCATCTTCTTGGTGGCTTTCAAATGACACACTAATTACATAAGAATCACTTATTGTCTTTCTCTTCTTATATTGTCTTCGCATTGCCTCATCAATTTTTCTGCATCTTAAAATGCCATATCCTGGTATCTTCAACAAATGAGCCTTAACTCTTGCGTAAGACCCAACAAAATCAATCAGACTACAACTATCAACAACACTAGCAACAAAACTCACATGTAGGGACGAGGATAACGCAAGTCCTTTCCCTTTATTTGTCATTTTTATCCTAAAAACACACAAAAAATAGTCAAAACTCATTCTAATATCAAAAAATGTGAATCAGTTGGACAAATTCACATTCATTTTGAATTTTCAATCCACATTCAAGACTGCAACAATAATATAAAAATATCGAATGAAACAGTATCTTCTAAGCATATTCATAATAAACAAACTTTCGATATTGCATTCAGATGACAGAGAATGAACAAACAAAATTTTAGATATGTGTCTCAATAGGAATCATATATCCTCATTAAAAGGCGTGTCACTTCTTAGACTGGGTTTTTCGAAAGGGGATGGGGTGGTTTGTCATTCATGAGTGTATTCTTATATGATGACACCCTTGACTTTTTATTGCATATACATGTTTTATATGTATATTTATATATCCAAGAGCATTTACATAATATCTTCATTGGGTAACATGGATAGACTATGTACTCCACATGATTGTATCATTCTTTTTACTTCATAGTCTCCTTCCATCAGAGAGTGATGGTGGCACAATTGTAGATCTTGTTTTGAGCCACATCAGCATGCTTGAGTCACAGTGTTTGAAAATCTTATGGTCATTTTAACTCCTGATATATGTTGAAGCCCAATAAACTATTTCCCTCTTTCCAATCAAAGGAAAACTTGATTCAGGCTTGACTTGCAGAAAAATAGAAATTCTATAATATCTATTATCTCTTTAAGACAAACGAATTAAATGTTTTATTATCTGATTCAACAAAGCTTTTTTATTATTGATAATTAATGACTTTGATATGTTAGCTTATTTAGGTTGGTAAGATATAAATATGAGATACGTTTTGATCTCTTTTATGAATGCTGCTTAATGTTTTTTTTTTCTTTTGCTTTTTCAGCTAGCCGACTCTTCCACATTGAAGAGAGAGATAGCAGAGGGAGTTGACATCATGGTCGTGAGAGAACTTATTGGAGGTGCATTCTAAGTGATTGAGAGTGAGACTGAGAGTGAGAGAGAGACTGACTGAGAGTGAGAGAAGAGAGACTGAGAGTGATGGAGAGCTCGTGAGACTGAGAGAGAGAGAGAGAGTGAGTGTGAGTGGGAGAGAGAGACATACCTGATAAGTGAGGAGGAGCGGTCAGAAGGAGTCAGAGACCGTCGGCGAAGGCGTTGGAGGCGATGTCGACGTCGACTTCAGGAGGGAGGCTGAGGAGGATTAGGGCAAATGTATTTTGCCCTAATCCTCCTCCTCTCAAGCAATAAAACATCGAGCATTTTTTTTTCAGTCTTAAATTTGGACAAAAAATGACCTTGGGTGTGTTGACCATACCCAGGGTCCGTTGACCGCACTGGGTGCCGCACACGCACCCGCGTCGTGTCGTGTCGACGTGGGTGCGGCACCCGGTTGGCCGAATCCCTGTGACTTAGCCCTAAAGGTATTTAGTTACTTTACTAACGGGACGGGACGGGACGGGGCAGGGCGGAGGAAAGCGTAAGTTCATCCCCGCCTCCATCCTCACACGGGTTTTGATTTTAACCTGCATCCCTGCCTCCATCCCCGTTTCATGTCCTCCATCCCTGGTCCAAACGCGGCGATGCGGGGTGGGGCCCCGTTTTCCCCCAGTCCACTGCCATCCCTAGTTACATCTTTCATGATGAATGAGTTACCGACTGAACTTTGAGTTCTGAATTATGTGGACAATCAGAAAAACTAAGACCCAAAGAGTGTAGAATTTAGGCAAGTGTCCATTCATTGATTGCAGAATTTATTAAAGACCTGTGGCATCAACATAGTGAGCCAGTAGCTGAGCTGCTTAACATCAGGTATTCGAGTCCGTGCAACTTCTATAGCCCTGATCACGTCTTCCTAATCCTAGTCATAGTCATAAATATCGGTCTTGGCTATATCTCAGCAAAGGAAGATTTCTCGTGATAATATAGGTTTAATTGATAAATTTCGGGAAAATCTCGGTGCTTCGAAAAATATAAAATATAAAAATAGTAGAAATAAGTAGAATGATAGCATTTTAACTATGTTACTTGGGTACGGGTACGACACATCAATTCCAAAAAATGTGGGGTATGGGGACATGACTATATATATATATATATTAAATATCAAATAAATACAAAATAAATTCAAAACAAACTGAATATAATCTAAATATATATGCTATATCTAAAATATATATTATATGCTGAAAATATATAAACTGAAAATATAATTATAAATTGAATGCAAACTTGTATGTCCGAAGGGTAAAATGGTGTGTCAATGCGTCGACACTTGTCGACACGGGGACCCGCATGTCAACACGGGTACAGAGGGAAAAATGTAGTGACCAAGTACCATAGATGTTTAGATAATAAAATACACCTATAATAAAAGAAATAAGTAAAAAATATAAAAGAAAGAAGGAAAATATAGTTAAGATATAGAAAAGAAGTAAAAAAGTAAAAGGTAACTCATAATATTGTGACATATAAATTCTGATATTTTCAAAATATTGTGATATTTTTCCTTTAATATCGTTTTGTGAAGCTATATTATCGCTATAGTTTCAAAATATCGTCTATATCTGTGACTATGATCCTAGTAAGGTTACTGGGTCTTAAACCTTACCTGTGTCATAGCTTGTATATTTAATTGATGGATCTTGATTTAAACCGTTCAAGGACTGGACTGGTGTCTCTTCCATATCATTATCATGTTTTTCCTGTTCTGAAAAAAATCACTTTCTCTCTCCAACAGACAAGGTTGTGCTAATTAGTGTGGGTGATTACTTGCTTCCTCCAACTTACCTCCGTGCTGTATGCTCATTATACTATTCTTAATGGAAAATAAACAGAAATGATGTGTCACGTCTCTTTTTTGCTGTGTTCTTGTGACATAGCTCACTTTGTTCGCATACATGTGAAAAGTTATTATGAGCTACAACTTTTACTGCAAGTTCTATTGTTGAATGCTTTGAATGTGTTTTGGTGTTTGATTTTGATTGCATCTAGGTGACTTTGGTCTTCATTTTGGTACAAACTAAATCTGATTTTTATGATTGTTCTTGGTAAAATGTCTGTGCTCTGGTCCTCCTTCAAGAGACACTCTTGATGTAGTTTGATCAAATTGTATATATGCTCATGTATTATCACAACAAGTGTCATGCTCTTGTACATATGCTAATGAGTTAACTATAAATGTTGGTGTTTTCAGCGAGTTTGCAGTGTTTTTGGATTCAGGCATTTTGTTATGTTTGTTCTCAGTTGTACATTTTAGCCGAGTCTCTTCATTTTTATCAATAATGCTGATTGGGCTACAGAAAGGGTCTCGGTTTTTTGCTGAAGCCCATGCTGCTGGGTTTACGGAAGAAAATGGAACCCTTGGTGATATTTGGGAAACTGTATCAGTCTGTGATCTCTTATTGCTATTGATCTCTGATGCAGCTCAGGTTAGTTGATCATACAAAAGGAATTTGACTTCTCAGTGCAGCTTTTGCAGAAGCCTCATGTGCACATGCTCACATTCATGCAGACAGCCACTTATGGATTCTGAAAGATCCCTCTGTTATACATTGTGCGACTCTTCTGGTCCAGCTATTGCATCCAACCTTTTATATGTTCTGGTTACTGAGCATGGGAAATTTTCCTTTGTATAATAATTTAGCCATCTTCATAAGATGGGGCTTTTCAGGTAGTTTTTATTTACTTAAGGACCGGCAAACCATCTCATCTCAAGTTCAGTTTTTACTTACAGAAACTGCTGGGTGCACCTCAGCCATGAATTTGATTTGGGCATCCAATTCATTACAACAGTCACATACACCCCAACTGGATACCCATTCAAGCCCCCCTCTAGCACATGTTCATTTTGAATCTTGGTCTTTACATGCTAAAGTATGTGGATTGATGAGGCTTCATAGATGCTTTATGTTGCAGTCAGACAATTATGAGAAAATACTCTCATATGAAGCCAAATTCTTGGGCTTTCACATGGTTTCCTACTTGGACATTTACAGTCTCTGGGACCGGATTTGCCAAAGAACATTAGTGTGGTTGTTGTATGCCCTAAGGGGATGGGTCCTTCTGTGAGGAGGCTATATGTTCAGGGAAAGGAGATAAATGGTGCTGGAATCAATTCTAGTTTTGCAGTTCATCAGGTCTCTCTCTCTCCAGACACGTACAAATTGGTTATGTGCTTGCACTTGAGCTATAAGTAGCAATTTTGTTACATTTTCTGTTAATTTTTCAGGATGCTGATGGAAGAGCAACAGATGTTGCATTAGGATGCTCACTAGCGCTTGGATCACCATTTACTTTTGCCACTACTTTGGAGCAAGAATACAAACGTGAGGTAATTATGGTTTTTATTCTTAGACTCACTTTTCTGCCAGTTTAGGACCTTTAGGTTCTTTACCATCTAACAGTTATTCGTTGTAGGAATCTTGGAGCTGTTCACGGTATTTTTGAGTCATTGTTTAGAAGATACACTGAGAATAGAATGGATGAAGAGCTGGCTTACAAGAACACAGTTAAGGGCATCACCGGAATAAAATCAAAGACTATATCAACAAAGGTATGTCTAACCTCTGAATTATACCTTGCCCTTCTCTTTGATCTGAACTGTCGTGTCATGTTTTAACTGGAACTTTAATTGCATGCGTCAGCTTGATGGCTCAAACGGCACAATCCAGATTCAATGCTGAATTTTATATGCCACTAATCCAACTCGAATGTTCTGTGCTTGTTTTGATGCACCATGATGTTGTGGATTTAGTTTTGAACTTTTGATGAATATTTTTTTGTGGAGCAGGGTATGCTGGCTATATACAATTCTCTTAGCGATAAAAGCAAAAAAGAAATTGAAGCTGCATACAGTGCATCTTACTACTCCTGTATGGACATATTGTATGAGTGCTATGAAGATGTTGCTTGTGGCAACTAGATCCATAGTGGCGTCTTGGCTGTCCATTCCCCTACTTGTTGAATTTGTTTTGCATTTAGACAATGTCAAACTTTGTCTTGTAAGACTTTCTGCTTTCTTCATTTTCTTTTTTTTTTTGTCCGTCTCTGATAAATGACACTGGTGGGAGGGAAGCAAAAAGAATGAAAAATATTTTGACTCTCAAAAAATGTGTAGTATTACAATTGGTACTCATTTGCAATGTACTCTAGCAAAAAGTTATGGGTGTGAGCTTTGTATTCTGATCCCATGGATGTGTTCAGCATGGTTTGTTATTGGATTGAGCAATTTCATTATAAAAACGAAGTTTTTTCAATTGTAATATTTTGGTGCATTATGGACTGTTGATATTTGTAGCTCTTAAATAATTTGTATCCGCATCATTGGTGATCCAAAAGCATGTTTTGCTTAACAAACCATTGATCATACTATAGGGATTAATGTAGCAAAATAAATAAATAAATTCAAGAAAATGTCGAATATGAGTTGTTAATGTTGGTTTACCTTTTGATATGGGGGTTGACGATGTTGATCGCCTTTTGGTCACTCACCTGATCATTGGTTTCTTGTTAGGACTATGGCAGCTTTGATATCATATGAATACTAATCTCTGTTGTGCTTGATGCATATTGAAGTTTCAAGGAAGAAGAGACATTTCGAGGAAGAAGAGACACTCGTACTCAGATATCATCAATAAAAGTTTTGATTGAAGCCGTGGATTCTCTGAATCCTTTCATGCATGCCCGTGGAGTCTCCTTCATGGTTGATAATTGTTCAACAACAACACGGTTGGGGTCAAGAAAGTGGGCTCTTTGCTTTGATTACATACTCACCTTGCAGGTAGCCTTCTTTTGTATGACCTCTGATTGAGCATGACTTTACGTCCATTGATCTCATAGATGATGGTAACTAGAGATCCGTCTGACTGAGGACGTAAAACTCGATGCTTGTACCACCTTAGAACCCTTGATTGAGCATGACTTCACGTCCTTTGATCTTATGGACGATAAAGGGTCACCTGAGATCCGTCTGGCTGATGACGTAAACCTCGAGGCAGAGTTCTCCGGTAATAGCACTAAAAAATTTGATGCAACTTTTTCAATAAAGCATTTTAAAAATATATTTTCAATAAAAACATTTGTGCAGATCGTGCATCAAAGAATAAACAGGTTGGTAGGTCGGGTTCGGGTAAACAGGTTGACCCATCCGCCTAACCCGTTTATTAAGCGGGTCAGTTGGGTTTGCGGGTTGGCATACCCCTAACACGAACCCGACCCGTTTAATAAACGGGTTAGGCGGGTCGACCCGTTTACGACACAAATCCATTTAAGCTAAACCCGAACCTAGCTAAGAAGTAGGTTGGCGGGTTGTGTCAGATTTTGCCACACCTAGGGACCAAGGCCAGGGTATTAATGCATAAATTTTGTGCCATGTGATTACGCTCTATCCCAACTAGTTATGAGTTGTTTGAGATTCTTGATTTCCTTCTTATTCATATAAATCATGTCTAAATTAATATTTTTATGACAAATAAATAGACAAAGACATTATATACATTTATTTAAAATACAGAATATTTTTACTTTAAAATACAGACCTTAAACGGAGTAAGTTTTAATAATAAAAATCAAATATAAAATCATACATAAAGAATGTTATGTAATATATATATATATATATAACATTAAACACTTAATGTTATATGGATTCAACTTTATTAAAATAACAAAAATACCTTTAAAAAAATAACAAATTTTTAATATACATAGTTACTTTTTTTAGCATTAAAGCCTTTTGAACTTATAGGAATTGAAAATTCAACACTTTTTCCAAAAAAGTAACTTTTCAAAGCTATTAAAGTTATCTTTTTGACCTAAAAAAATAACCTTGCATTTTTTTAAATGTTTTTGTTTCAAGAGTGTTTTTAATTATTTTAATAAAGTTGAATCTATCTAATGTTAAATACAACTAGTTTATATATATATATATATATATATTAAAAATGATATGATGTTCCTAGAATAACTATTCCCACCTAATAGAAGCTTCATTTTATGTTTTCAATTTTTTGAGTTTTTTTTTTGTTGATAAGGCCTTATATATATATGATCTACAATTATTATCTAGTGGAAAACAAGTTTTGAATCTTGTGATTATGTCATACATGTAGCTTTTTTAATATCTTCAAAATCGATGGCTTGAATATATATATATATATATATATATATATATATATATATATATATATATATATATATATATATATATATATATATATATATATATATATGGTAAGACCCTTTAGATATTAGAAACTTTCTAAATTTGTAAAATTAATATGTATTCTATTTTTTTTTTCAAATTTGTAGCTAACCAACTTTAAAGATCTTAGATAAAATTGAATGGCAAATTCCCATGTTTTATACAGATAGGTGCTGAAAGAGGTGAGAGAAAGTGGGGGAATAGTTTTAGATAATTTGTTTTTCCTTTTAATTGGCAACTTCCATTTTTTGAAGATTTGAAAAAAATATAGCTATGATCTTTAAGTCATTCAAAATCCCATAAAAAACTGGCGATGTGCATTTTTTTTTGAATTTATAATCGAAGAAACCACACTCAGCACGAAGACCTGGTCACGCTGTTGCCATACCTACGGTCGTTGTGCAGGCAGCGTAAAACTCCGAGGCTAAGACCCTTGCCCCAAGGACCTATGCGGTGATGTGCATATTACTGCATACAAGTCAGATTTGTAAAATCAAAGAACACCCAAGATGGAAACTCGGTTTTGGTGGTTCGGTCTAACCAATTGACCTACACCCGTGACTAGGGGTGGCAAAATCTGATACGACCCGCCAACCCGCTTCTTATTCGGGTTCGGGTTTGGCTTAAACGGGTTTGTGTCGTAAACGGGTCAACCCGCCTAACCCATTTATTAAACAGGTTGGGTTCATGTTAGGGGTATAACAACCCACCTGACCCGTTTAATAAACGGGTTAGGCGGGCGGGTCAACCCGTTTACCCGACCCCAACCCGCCAACCCGTTTACTCGACCCCAACCTGCCTGCCAACCCGTTTACATGTTTACCCGAACCCGCCCGCCAACCCGTTTACCTGAACCAGACCCACCAACCCATTTACCCGACCCCGACCCGCCTGCCAACCCATTTACACGTTTACCTGAACCCGCCCACCAACCCGTTTACTCGAACCTGACACGCCAACCCATTTACCCGACCTGACCCATTTATTAAACGGGTTAACAGTGTCGTGTCGGGTTACCCGTTTAATAAATGAGTCGGGTTTGTGTTTGCCACAGCTGACCCGTTTAATAAACGGGTCGGGTTCGTATTGAGGTATGCTGACCCGCCAACCTGCCGACCCGACCCGATTGCTACCCCTACCCGTAACCTTTTAGTTCCTATCTCACACTCACCATTTCTTGTGAGATAGGTTTTCATTAAAGAAAATTTTGTTACAATAAACTTGATCTTAATTTAAGACTTTCACAAAATTAGAGAATCTATTTTCATCTATGGATTTTTTTTTATACTTACACGGAGAAACCGCCCGCCCACAGGATCAACGACGTAGTGGTGTTGCCTCTGTCAACCTGGTTATCTTTTTTGTTGAATCTAATTTTTTTTTCTTGCTTTGAAAAAATTACAATATGTTGAGTTTTTTTTGAAAACTATAAGGAGAAAGGGTAAACAAATTTTTAATGACATTATTGGAACACGTGGTAAGGATGTCAATGTTAAAAAAGCTCATAAAGCATCTAATTTTTTGCACTTATTACCCTCACTTTTGCTTTTATAATATTTAGGAAATATCAACAAAAAAACACAGCGGCCGTTTTTAAAAACGGCCGATATATTTCAATGCTTTAAAAAAAATATTTAGGTATTTTTACGTTTACATCGGCACAATGTCATTAAACCGGACTATCTTATCTTTATATGATTTAATGTTTTCCTTACCATTTTATATTTTAGATTTTGCAGATAACAACGCCAGAAAAAACAAAAGATGCAAAATATTTTCATTGCCGATAAGTTACCGTTTAGTACGTTTATCACTGCGTTTGTAACCCATCAAGTGCTCGGATGTCAACGGGTCAGATGTAACCTGACATCCGACTTGAGTTGGAACCCGATTACTTGGATCCAGTAGCCAATTCCGGATTGAAATTTGGATTTGGGCTTAGTATTGAGTTGTGTCAAAAACCTGACCCATATCCGATTAAAAACTGAACCCAACTAAAACCCGAACCCAATTAAGTGTAAATATCGGGTTTTAAGCTAGTCGGATCTAGGCTTGGTTTTAATTTTTTTCTCCGACTCCAAATCCAAATCCAAATCCAAATCTGAGTAAGTCGGATTCGGTAATTGCTTAGATCCGATCCGTTGACATCTGTGCTCTAGAATATCGGCTTGTGAGGTTGGGGCCCTTTTGTTCAAAAAGGAGGGTCTTAAAATAAAAAGAAATTTTCAAAAGTGCACTTAAAGTTTGAGTATTAATAAAAAAAGCACCTAGATTTTAGAAAATTTAAAAACTCTTTTAAAAAATATGATTGTTAATTAAAAAGGTTCAGGAGTTTACTATAGTGTAAATGTATTGTAAAATTATCATTTTACCCTCACTATCATTAGAGTCTTTGATGAGGGATTAGTGATAACCAGAAAATGGGTCCGTGCTAAACCGTGTGCTAAATGGGTTTTTTGGGATTCTCCGGTGTTTTTTGTGCAGTTCCTATCCCATAAATGTGTTGGACATGGTCGATTTACTAAGAATATACTGGATCATGTGTTTTCAATGAAAAAAATGATGCCTGGCTAAAAAATTTACAAAGATTTTGAACCCTTGATATTTCAAACTTTATAAAAACCCACCAATGTGTTGGAATCAAATTCTTCAAGAACTGATCCCTTTAAAATCAAGTACATAGATCACATGTCAAATTTAAATTTAAAATAAAAAATACATGAAAAACCCATTTAGCAAGCGGTTTAGCACCAAATTTGTTTAGCATTGACTCATTACTCAGTGATAACCTATGTCAAATGGATGGAAGCTTTTTTTTATTAACGGTGCAAAAATCAAGATGTTTTTCTATAACTTTTATAAAACTTAAGGGCTTTTTATTAATTCGGAAACTTTAGGTGCCTTTTTTGAAAATTTCCCTAAAGTAAAAAAGAATAAGTTCCCGCTTTCGAGCTAAAACCCTACAAATTTTAGGGTTCTAACTTCTAAGTTGGAGCAGCAACAAAATTCTGCGATCTGAGAAGGTAACGTAAATAATTTCTTTTCTACCATCGATCCATTCTCCTTCAATCTTCGCAATTCACTTTGTGATTAAACTTAGTCGAAAGGATTCGATGAAGAAGCTTGAGTTCGTTTCCCAAAACTCCGAGACCAAGATTTTCTTTCATTTCCGTTGCAAAATGAATTTGGGGGCAAACCGGAGATTGAAGATACTGAGATTCGACGTTATGCACCAAAATTTGGGATGGGTTTTGTTTTTTCCCTTTTATGATGAATAATTAAGTTTAATTTTAGTCATGGTGCTAGGAATTTCCTCTCGCGTTTGCTTAGTTGTATCTGAAATCTGAATTCTTTGAATCCGCCGTAATTCGATCCAATCCCCAAAACGAGTGTACTTTATTTTTTAGTTTTCCGCTTTTGTTCATGAATATTCAGTTTTTTCTGAAATCTGACCATAGAGGTGCGTTCTGCATGCTTGTTTTTATAGTAATGGGCCCTTGGATCGTCCGATTCAGACACTTGGGTATGTTTTTATAAGGTTTGAAAATTGATCGGTCTACAATTTTCATAAATATTTAAACTAAAAAAACACGTTTTTTAATAGAAAAACACGACCCAAGTGTCATTTTCTAGCAAATCTGACCTTGCAGAATCGACCATGCCGAATGCATCTGCAAGGTCAGATTTGCAAAAACCACCCCGAAAACCTCTGTTTGCTCGGGGTAAGCTCCTAAGTTAGGTAGGTACCTCTCTCTCTCTCTCTCTATATATATATATATATATGAATTGATACCCGTCACAGTTAATTCTTTCTTTTTTTTGTTATTTCCTGTTATTTTTTTCATTCACTGGTACGTGCATACATGTAGAATTTGTTGTCGAAAGGGTGTTCTTTTTTCCTGCATAATAGATGATATAATGAGAAAAAACCATGTAATTCTTTTGGTTATAAATAAGCGCTGCAAATGCTATACATCTGGCTTTGGTAAAGGCTATTGTTCCTTCATGTGAATCATGCTCAGGTGTGTTGATCAGAGATGCCAGATTTTTTTCCTTTCTTCAATACCATTTTCGTTTGGGGTCAATGAATTCCGTCTTATGGTGCTCTTGGGAAAGCTATGCAAGGATAGCTGTGTCCTTTGTCATGTTTTCATTATTTCATTTTCGTTTGACATTGGTGAATTTCCTGTGGTACATGTGCTTCTTATGATAGGTGCTGAATTTGTTTAGTCTCTGCACCATGCATATGTATGCTAAACAGAGAGAAGTTTATGATATTTACATTTTTAAAACAGAGAGGCACAAAGACATGTGGATTTCATTCGGGAGGAGACAGAATACCAAAATTCAACTGATGCCATTCTCCTAACAGCTTTAACCCGTTGAATTATATAATTTTTGTTCAAAATTATGGCTCAAGCAATGAATACTTTCCTTTTGTGCCATCGTTTTCTCTTTAATTGTTCTTCTTCATGGAAAACCATTCTGATGTTTGGTTGATTAGTGATGCATGCCTTAGTCCTTACAATACAAAGTGGCAAGCTGGTAGGATTGTTTGATCTGGTACGAAGATAGCCCACTATGAGAAATTTGTAATTTTCACTGTTATCATCTTCCTCATTGTTTCCAACGTCAAAAACTGCCATTATTGGCTCTCCTAGTGTTTTTACTTTCCTGTATCTTGTTGCAGTTCGGGGTTATTTGTATCTTTCATTGCAGTTCTCAAATTGTTCCTGCAAAGTGCATCTTATTGCTAGTAGCATTATGAGATTGTTTGTCGAAACTGCTAGAAAGCATTGTATGCGAATGCTTGCAGCTAAAATGTGTCTAGTTCTTGTGGATCTTTTTGGAGTGTAATATTTCTTTTATTTCAGTTTCTGTTTAGGGGAACTTTTGCTTCCTGAATTTCAATGGAATCCAACCATTCTGAATCTGAAAGTCAGACAAAAACTCAAATTGTTTACCGCTGCAAAAGATGCCGTAGAATTGTTGCTTCCCAGGAGAATGTTGTTCTTCATAAGCTAGGGGAAGGTGAAAGTTGCTTTGATTGGAAGAAAAGAGGCTCCTCTTCAAGCACTGCGAGGAAGCCTGAGTGCTCCTCTTTATTTGTGGAGCCCATGAAGTGGATGAAATCAGGTATTTTGAAACCATTCACTGCAGAAAAAGTAGCAAGTTGACTTGGACATTGAGCGAGCCAGTGCAGGTTAATTAGGTGCGGACTCACCACACACTCATGTTCACAGCTAAAACTGATGTGTCATTGTAGAAATGACCCACATTAAGTGCCTCTATATCCTGAATCAACGGACCTCTATTTCTTCATACACATTGGTTTTGGTCATTTCTGTTGCTTCATCTATTTTGACAAAGTTGGTGCCAATCTTTGTGCAGTACAAGAAGGTGTTGTAGAAGAAAAACTCCAGTGCGTTGGATGCAAAGCTCGTTTGGGTTACTTCAGCTGGGCAGGTATTCAGTGTAGTTGTGGAACTTGGGTAAATCCTGCTTTCCAATTGCACAAGAGTCGAATAGATGTATGCGACACTTGACTTCCCGTTATGATCTGAATCCACAGTCTGTGCTGAATGTAATGAATCCACAGTCTGTGCTGAATGTAATATGGAAAATATATCTTTCCATGATGATCTTATGCCTCATGTTACTGTGTGTATGAAGGGCAGATCAGGTCACTGTTTCATCAGTTATGTTCAATCTTCACTGTACATCTCGGTTGAAATGGTTGTGGCCCCACTCTTACAGTTCACAATGATATATATATATATATATATATATATATATATATATATATATATATATATATATATATATATATATATATATATATATATATATATATACAGGGAAGGGGCATCCAATCAAAGGTAGGTCCAAAATCTACAACCAATGATGATCAGGCGGCTCTCCTTCTCTGCTTGAGCATCTCGTCGATCAGACCCCATATATTTGTCCTTTATAATTTATTTATTAAGAAATATGCTTTACACGAAGACTTTACAATATATAGACATGTTTTTCGAAACATGACTCACAATGCATTTAAAACTTTACAATACAAAGTATTGTGAGCCGTTGATTTTTAGCGCTTTCAAAAACACATCTAAACATAAAAAATTCATAATCCAAAACATGTCTTTCACTAAATGAATAATAAAAATCCAATATGTAAAGTCGGATCGATGAAAAACTCGATCATTATAGAATAAATGTTGTTGATTATCATCGGTTGTAGATGTTAGACCTTTGGTTGGATGGTCCCTTATATGTGTGTGTGTGTGTGTGATCTTACCCATTTTCTTGTTAGTTCCTGTTAAGGTCATCCAAAAATCATACTTTCAAGTATTTTTTGTTGGATATTGTTAGATGTTTTTAACATTGTTTACTCAATAGGGAGCATTTATTTGATTAAGATCTTTGTATTCAAATATGTATTTTAAAGAGGGAAAAAATCAATGGTTGATATTATACTATAATTTGATGATGAAATATTTATATTTTTATATCAAATCAGTTTGAAGGAAAGTTTGTTTCTTAATAAATAAGCAATGATAAATCAATTCATAAGAAAGTTCATATATATATATATATATATATATATATATATATATATATATATATATATATATATATATATATATATATATATATATATATATATATATCTGTGTGTGTGTGTGTGCCCCTTGATAAGACTTGCAAGAGTTCCATGTTGGTTTGATAGGATGTCTTGGCTGACACAAATGTTGTCAAAATGGAATCAAATATGCCTGAATGGGTTTTTCTTTTACTCTTTATAATAATTATGATATTTATTGGCTATTATATTGTTGAGACAATAATGCATATCTTAGAATTTGATTGGTCTGTATAAGCAATCATTTACTTTTAGATCATTTTTTTTTTTTTTTTCTTTTTTTATGATTTTTTGAATTTCAAATAAAAAATATTTAACTATAATTAAACATATTTAAAAGGCCTATTCAAAATTATTAGATTCCATTTGATGCAGACCGATTCTCTTCTGGTTCAGAAACCGATCCGGTCTACATTGGCTGACACAACTTGACTTGATCCAGAAAGTCAGCTGATCTGTTATCGGCTCAACTTGACTTCAATCGAATAAGGTGTGGCATTTGTCCGCTTGGTCTGGACCATAATTCTTTTAAAGGGAATCAAAGGGCTCCAAGTTCAAGGGATATAAGCCCATGAAGTTTTACACTATCAGGACAGCGACCGTAAATATGGCAGACAGAGTCAACGCGGCAAGGTCTCTAATCCTCAATATGGTTTCTCCTTTAAAAAAAAAAAGGTCAACGATAATACAGCAAGGTATTAGACACAACAACAACAACTACGCCTTCATCCCAAAACAATTCGGGTCGGCGATATGAACCAACAAAGAAAATCATTTTGGGTCTTCTACATGAATCCTTCTCCTCCAATCATTTCTATCCAATGCCATGTCCTCGGTGAGGTTCAAAGCATTCATATCCTTTCCTATCATCTCCATCCAAGTCTTCCTAGGCCTAATACAGCAATGTATTAGACAAGTTTAGGAAAATCTATTATTGACTCACATTGTGTGGCATGATTATGGAATGATCATATTTTTTTTCTATGCATGTTACATAAGGACATGTGACATCATATTTGTCTATTTTTTCATCAAGAAATGCAAGCCGGGGTTAGTCAGACTCCTACCAGTTTATTTATCCATAATTATAGAGTATATAAGAGGACACGACACGAGGGTGAATTGGAGTGTTCCTGTAACATAGTATCATTACTCTGAAATGAATGGCCTCTGTTGACAAGTTGAGGAAAAAAAATCCCACCAAAGCTAACCACAAAGTTATTTAGCTATGGGCCTTTTATAAGGTTACAATACCAACCAAAAGAAACATGACCAAATTCATGAATTCCCAGCATCAAGCATGTCGACGTTCTCGACATTTTCAGCAGAAGCATTGAGGGGGCATTTGCATGTCACAGAAAAGGGAGGCTTTCTGCTGAAATGCACGCAACCCCGTGCATTTCCACGGGCCCACCACCATGATGCAAACACGAGCTCCTCTTTTCTTGCAGAAAGAGAGCTTGTTTTCAACGTTCCATCTCTTCTTTCCATGGTAATGGTTCCCGTGGGTTGAGGGGGTTGGACTCCTCTTTCATGAGGCAAACTCCTCCTAAGAAATGAATTTGATCATGTCCATGTTACGAGAAATGTATATAGAGCAATCCAAATGCTTAACTGGTTGATGTAGCCTATAGTTACCAATTTAAACGGGTGTTATAAGCATAGTGACAAAAGTTTTTATCGGCAATTTCTCGTTTTTCAAAAACTCGCGAGAAATTGAAAAAATTTCTTTCGGCAAAATCTCTGCAAAAAAATTTAATTTAAAAATATAAAAATTAATTTTTATAAGAAAATATTAATAAAATTTATTTAAAAATAGGAATATAAGTTTTTTTTTGCGATAAATAGCCGTTTAAAACATAAATATCGCGTTTAAATCGCGGTATTTATGTTTTTTCATAAATCTCACGATATTTTGAAAATCTCACGAGAAATTGCCGTTTTAAACTTTCAGGCAATTTCTCGCGATATTATCGCGAGATTTTCATAAATCTCACGATATTTGTCACACTGGTTATAAGTAGGGCTTCTAAACAAGCCAAATGGACTAAAAATGAGTTGTTCAAGATCGGGTCGCTTTTGTGGCAAGTTGAGTTAAACCAGCTAAGTTTGAGCTGGCTCATTAAAAAAAAAATTGCATTTTCTCATAGCTGCAAGTAATAGGATTTGAACTCTAGACCTATTAAACCACATTCGAGCTGACTTGTTTATAGAATGTTTCAAAGCTGAAAACAATAGAATTTGAACTCTAAGACTATTGCATGCAGGCCAAACACTTTATCTAATTAGTTTGCCGGTTGCCCTATATTATGTGACAAAATATATCCAACATAGGTTTAGCACTATTTAACAAGCTTGTAGGAGCATCAGCCGAACCATGAGTGGCTCGTCCCATTTCCGAGCCCTAGCATGAACAGATGAAGCATGAAACAAGAAGCAAGTGTTTTAAAAATGCCTCCATGAATGAGTTTACAATGTTTAAGAAGCATAAGGGGAAAAATTAAAGAATCCACAATGGAAGCGAATAGGAAGCGTCATGAAAAAAAGTAGGTACATACATACTTAAAAAAAAATGAAATTGCTAAATAATTGCCCAAAAAATAACCATCAAATTATGATGGTTTTATGATAACAACGTAACCTTTAAAATAAATAAATTTCTTGTAACATAAAAGTACGTTTCCAACGTTAGTAATGTTTTCTTTTTTGGTCTTTTTAGCACACTAAGCAGACCCTTGGCAGTTTTTTTTTTTTTTATAACCCAACAGGAAGACCTGATCATGCTAGCTCAGCCTGCCATACCTATAGTCGTCGTGCCCACAGCATAAAACTCCGAGGCTATGACCCTTGCACCAGTGGCCTATGCTATGCATTGGCTTGTGCAGAAGAGAATCAAACCTTGACTGCCCGTCAAGCAGCCAAGGCCTCACCCCACTAGGCCAACCTCCCTTGGGGCAAACCCTTGCCAGTTACAATCAAGATTGACCGTCACTTACAATTGGGAAAGATAATAGAATTTCCTATTTCAGTGATAGTTTGTAGTTGAGTGAACTATTATACCCAACCATCTCTTTCTCTCTACATATTTATGGAGATGTCAGAACTGAAACTTTTGGTCGATCACTTTCATGTCTAGAGGAAAAATGGGAATCACACATGTGGTGGCAAGAAGAAAGGTGTTGAATATAATTTAAAAGTGATGAAGATCACGGACATCCCCTCCAACCCTTACTGTATTGTTAGATAGGCAGTGGTACCTAGGTTTTCTTCATTTTTATGCATGAAACCAACTTACCAAAACCCCACAACTTTTCTCTATCTAAGGGCAAAGACATGCCTTATTAATTATTCCCTTTGCATAGGGCTGGTAATGAGCTGGGCGAGCTTCTCTTGTTCGAACTTGGCTTGTTTTGCTCAAAATACAAGCTCAATCCCGATCCTGAACTCACCAAAACTAGGGATGGCAGTGGACCGGGGGAAAGCGGGGCCCCGCCCCGCCTCGCCCCGTTTGGACCGGGGATGAAGGGTATGAAACGGGAGGCGGGGGTGGAGGATAAAATCCATCCCCGCCGCGGAGGCGGGGCGGGGGTGGACGTGCACTTTTCCCCGCCCCGCCCCGTCCCCGCCACGATCCCCGCCTAATCCCTGCCCCAACCCCGCCCCGACCACTTTCCCCCGCAATATCCCCGCCCCGCCCCGCCTCATCCCCGTTTGGACCGGGGATGAAGGGTATGAAACGGGGATGGAGGCGGGGGTGGAGGATAAAATCCATCCCCGCCGCGGAGGCGGGGCGGGGCGGGGGTGGAGGATAAAATTTTGAGGCGGGGCGGGGGTGAAAACCTTGTCCCCCGCCCCGCCCCGCCCCACTGCCATCCCTAACCAAAACAGTCTTATCTCATAAACCGTCTCAATGGGCTTCAAAGGGCAAGCTTTTGGGTGTTTGCTTAATCTGAACTTGCAGGGAGTCTCTATGCTTAATCAGCAGAGAACATGTATCAGGCATTTTTTATGCTTAGATGTGATTTTAGAGTGATAAAAATCAATGTCTCATTTGCATTAAAGCTTTGATCAAATAAAAACCAAAATTTTTTGTCAAATTAATTTGACCTAAAGTATAGTTTTTAGTAAATAAGCATACTAAGCACATACAGGTTTCGATTAAACAAAAAGCACCGTCAATTATATGTTATGTTTAGGATGTAAAATTGCTTATAATTATATGTGTGTGAGTTGCGTTTTTCTAAAACCTTATATATATATATATATGTGTGTGTGTGTGTGTGTGTGTGTGTGTGTGTGTGTGTGTGGATCAACTTTTGAAGCACTGAAATCTACAGGTTTTTTTTGTGATAAAAAAATTCTATGGGTGTAAATGCACTAAATTTTCATGACTTAAAAAAAGTTTTTTTTTTTATGAAAAAAAAACATGATAAAAGGGTTGATCTCTAACAAGTTAACTATGCATGGTCACCTTGAAACAAAATAACTTGAGCCTATAACTTTCAACTCATTGATACCATATGGGCATATGCACTGAGAGAGTGATTGGAATATGTTTTACCAACCAATTATTTGCTGGTATGAATCAAGATTTTCATAAGTTTTTTTGCAAATCTAAGCCTACAGATGCATTCGGGGTGTTCCATTTGCTAGGAATCGTATGTTGGATCATCATAATCGGATCAAGAAATGCAATTTTTTTTACTTAAATATTCATAAAAATTCTAAATTGCTGATTTTCAACCTTTAAAAGATCTTCTTATACATCCTAATTGGATGGTCTAAGAGTTTGTTTCTATAAAACCATGCAAGTGTCTAGATCACATCCATATGTGAAAAAAAGATAAAAAACCTATGAAAATCTCGGTTCATACCACAAAATATATTTGGTTGGTAAACATATTTCAGTTACCCTATATATATATAGATAGATAGAGAGAGAGAGAGACCAACCAAAGGGTTGAGCAAGTACTAGAAAACAGCAATTGCACACAAATTGGTTTAAGAGTGAGTTAAACCAAGAGAATGCAGGAGGACCACAAGGAGAACGTGCATGGTGTAGATATAGTTACAAAATCATCTTTGTCTGCACTGACATTAACCCATAGAGGTATGCAAGGGTTACAAGTTACCATCATAAACTATCTCATCCTCTCAGTCACCCTCAATCTAGAGAGCTCATTTTACCTATCTTACAAAATACAACTTTGTCTCACTATTGTGCACTCTTTTAAGATATTCTGGAAATTGTGCCTTTTCTTTTTCCTCAAAAGCTATCATGTATCAACAAACCTATTTAACATGGGTACTTCAAAATGCTCAGCCTACTCTATTGAAACTGGTGCTAGGGGCTTCTCGGTGTTGGCACATGTATATACGTATTGTGATAATATTTATCACACGGCATATACTTCACAATATTTTATACTCTTCACATTTTTGTGTGTGCAAAAACTAGGGATGTAACTGGTTTGGATTCGGATTGGATGTGACCAATACCATATTCAACTAATTGGATGTTGACTAAACGGATTTGAATTCCACTATAAGAAAAACTTTAATTAGCGATGGATTATTTTCGTTTCAAAGTTGTGACAGATTAGCTAAAAAAAACTATTTGTCACTAAAATTGGAATTAGCTGCGAAAAAATTTCGTCTCCAAATCCATTGCTAATTAGCGACAAAAAATTTATGTCTCAAACTCCGTCGCAACTTCGCTACGAATGATCGACAAAATTTGTCGATCACTAATTTCGTCACTAATTAGCGATGGTTTTTTAGACGATTTTTTTTCGTCGCTACTTTTCGATTTAAACCGGCCCATCTAGGGCACAATTTTTTTTTCACCCCCTCTGCACTTTTCCCCCTTTCACTGTACGCAGCCATCCCCCGAGCCTTCTCTTCTTCTCCTTTCTCTTCCTTATCCGCAGACCGATCGGAGCCACGTCATCGCCGATCGACTCTTATCTTCCCCTCCTTCATCTCTCCTTTCCCTTCCCTTCTTATTTCCCCCTCTTCCTTTCTTTCTCTTGTGTTTCCCCTTTCGTCCGAGCACCCACAGGTGCATAGTCGCCACGTCATTCTGGCAACCCCCTTTCTTTTGAAACCCTCCACTGCCGACGCCGGAAGTCAGGTGAGCCACCACCGTGAAGTATCTATTTGGGCCCCTGCTGAAGACCAGTGCGACTGTCACCGTCATGATCTCCTCCTCCTCTTCCTATTTCCCCTGTACTTCCTTATTCAGGCACCGATCAGAGATGAACCAACCCCTACTGCGACACGATGCTGCTACCATGCCGCCGGGAGCCCCAACCACTGTCGGACTCCCCCTTCTTCACCACCCTTTGCATGATCCACCACAACGGTTCATTTCCCAGTGATTGACATCTGCTTTTGCCACTTCATTTTTCTAGATTGTTCAATATTTTGCTGATAGAAGTGTTTCTTGTGAAGCCTTTTGTTGATATCATTATGAACTTTGAGATGCTTCTCATGGGGTGACTAGTGGGACGAGATGTTAATATATAGCCAATCCACGAGGAGATGGAGGAAGCAACAGGAGACCCTGGTCCATCTGAATCAGAGACTTCTAGTGCCAGCTGGTCGTCTCCTAGTTTCATGGAAATGTTACAGTCTGTTTCTTTGGGTTCTCTAGAGGAAACCTTGAGTACCAAAGATTCTGCTTGTAGTCATGAACAAGATCAGTTGTCGTCTCTAGCAGCATCACAGATACTGTGGGCAACTGGAGTTTTTAGTGGAGTAATTCCTGATGGGTTTTATTCTGTACTTTTTGTGAGTGATTTTTTTTTAAATCCCTTTCTTGTGCTTTCTTGATGCATCTGAATGCCTTCATAAATTCATTACTTGTTCCTCATGGACCTGTCAGCTCTAGCTTTCTTCACATTTCATTAGAGTAACAAAGACTTCATTTGCTTTCATCTTTGTTTCCTTAATTTTATTGGGTTTATGAGTTGATTCAACGTTGGGTTTGAATATCCCTTTTTTTCATGTATATTGATGCTTGCCAATGTCTTTCACAATTGGTACATATTGTGCATTCGTATGAGTTTATGCCATCATGTATTTGATTACGGAGCATCATTGGTTTTGGCTGATAACTTCTAATTGTTCATACATTGTAAATTAGTTTGCTTGTATGATTTGTTGATCCATCAATTGCCAGCACCATCAAATTTACAAGGACAATCATTCAAATCTTCATTATACCTGTCAAGCTCCGAGCACTTAGGTTTTCCTTGATAGAGAAGGATGTGTTGGGAGCTTTAATTACCTCAGACCTACTGACCATCCTCAGGTCATAAGATAATAAACCCTACAACCTAGCTTTTTTTGGCTCCCTTTTTTTCTTCTTATCCTTTGTATTTCCTAATATCATTTTCAATCCAGTCATCTAGTTCAAATTTAAGGGAAATGAGTATTGATTTGTGAATATTGTGTCAATAAAGTTAATAGGGTTTAATTGTCATAAAGTTTTGCCACCAATTAGAATCTTAGATTCCTTTTAGTTGCTTCTTGTTTGCTCATTTATAATGACAATTTTGAATTGTAACTTAATTAAATTTTTATAAATGTGTAGATGTTTCATTAACATGAATCTTTATTTTGTTCTCACTTGTTTTTAGTTTTCTTCTAACTTTTGTATAGTATTTGGTTATTTTCATTTGTTTTGTAAACTTTCTTGTTTTTAAGATGATTGAATTCATTCTAGTTTGATTTAACAATTTTGGATCTTGAAATAGATCAAAGGTCGGATCTTCACCACATGGATGTTTATGTTCTGAACATTCACTTTGACTCACAATTTTATTGTGTAATCACAACATGGATGCTTATGTTTGGAACAGTCACTTTGACTCACAATTATATTGTTTAGTAGCTAATAACAGTTGGTTATATTATGCAAAATGATTGAATTTATTAGGACATTGCTAGTGGGATTTGTTTATGATGGATGGGTGGAGGCAATAAAGTGGTGTTCATTGTCATTGTTTTTTTTTTTGCCCTTCAGTTTGATGGTCAAGATCTTTTAAAAATATGACAAGATTCTTTAATTTTTTAATTTCACATTATTTGGAAAGAATAAGTCATAAGATTTTGAAAAATTATATACTAACCTTATTATTAAAAAACTAATTGATTGTTCAAAAATCTCATCATGTTTGCTTATTGTGAAAGGTATTGGTAAACCCCCAAATTGATTATAATTAGATGTGTTTGGTGACTTAGGTTTCTTTTCATAAAACAAGGATGAAGAAGAAGAAAGAGAGGAGGATGGTAGGAAACAATAGAGAAAAGAAGAGTAAAAAAAATATAATGATGAAAAAAATGTACTAGGGGGCTGTTTTCTTTTAGACTATTATAAACATAAAAGGACTGAACCTCAATGTTATTTATTGATTGGGCATTAGAAGCTTTTTGGGTTTTATTGTGGATATATGTCAGCTTTTTGGCTTTTATTATGGGATTTGGTCTACCTGCCTTTTCTGGTTTTATATAATCTTATTTGCAGTGCTCATGAGTTTTTGATCTTTTATTTTGTAATTTTATTTTTCTTAGGATCCCTTATGGTTTCTTTGTTTTATAAATAAAGTATGGAATATCAATGGTTGCATGTTTGAAGTACCTTCATCGAATTATTCTTAGCTGCTAAAAGCCATGGAGATCATATAGCTAAAAGAACTATTCATCATCAAGCATGGGCATGCTGAGGTTCATGCTTTGCTTGCAAAATTTCACTCCTATAAATACATATATATTTTTATTGTTATCGGTGCTACTAATGCTTTGCTATGGTACCCATCTTCTAACTCATAGATCTTGTATGTTATCATGCAGGAATCAAAACTTAAAGTGCTATTTCACAACATTCCTTATGATGATGAGCTTTACTCTTTGGGTCTTGAGGGCCTCAAAGCAAATGTTATCCTTGTTGACTCAGAAAAGGATAAAAAACTATGTAAGCTAAAGAATTTCATTGTAGCATTGGTGAAAGGATTTCACTCAAATCCAGCGTCAATGCTAAAAAAAAATATCAGGGAGTGGTCAGTATTCTAAATTTCTAACATTGGTTGTAAGGATTCTGTCCATTATGCTGAATTGCATGTCACTGCTATGCATTCTCTTCAGACTTTCACGACCATAAAGTAATCTTTGGGCCCTTTTACATATTATTGTTGTGCTGTTAATTGTTGCAATAGCAATCCATGTTACTTATATATTTGTATTATGGGTATTTTGTGAAACAATGACATTATGTTATTTTCCTCTTCTGGATAAATGATTTTTTTTATTTTGTATATCAGAGTTATGTATTTGTGACTGTAAAAAATTATATGTAATAATTTTGATATAAAGTATAAAAATGCATTTATGCACTGTTTAGGCATATAGAATTTGATATCCGAATTTGGATGTGATCACAACAACCAACATTTCCCTGTATTTATGTCACACTGATACTTGTACTTAATGAGTTGTGGAGCCAGTGTTTTTTGCCCTTACTAGAGGGGGGGGGGGGGTGTTCCCCCTGGCGCGATTTCTTATGGATCAGACCCGATTCGTTTAGGTTTAGGGTTGTCGCCCTTACCTTGTATAAAGTCTTTCTTTTTCCTTTTTCTCTTGTATCGTTTACAAGAGTAATAAGATTTCTCTTTGAGAGGCAGTGGTTTTTTACTTTCTCTCAAATTTGAGGGGAAGTTTTTTCACGTAAATCTTTGTGTTCATCTTCTTTGTGGTTTGATTGTTTTTGTTTTTTCATTTTTCTTGCTTGAACGTTTCCTAACAGTACTATGGTGTTGTATTGCATACATGCTATTCCTAACATGCAACACCGCAAAATTAACTAATCACTTGTAAGTTGTGTTAAATTTATTTCATCTACTTTGTATATGTATTTTTTATGTATACTTTGTCTTTTATACACAGTTTATAGAAATTGTATAACAAGAATTTTTTTCTCGATATTTATATTTCAAACAAATTTTTTTTAAAATTTTGCAACGGATATTATCCAACACTAATATTTGGTTTTACGACAAAATATAATCAATCGTTAAAATAGTGACGGATTCGCGACGAACATGTATCTGTCACAAAACCAAATTCGTGCTTATTTAGCGATGGATCATATTCGTCGCTAACCCATCGCTAATTAGCGACAAATCCGTTCTGTCGCTAATTAACGACCAAGGTTATGCAACAGACACTTTTTGTAGCTAAGCCATCACCAATCAGCCGCTAAACATTTCAGTGATGGATTAGCGATGGATATCGTCCGTCACTAATCCTTTTTCTTGTAGTGTTTGGATGGTGAAACGCTTATTTCAGATCCACTTTTTTACATTTAAGCAGATTCTGGTATCCATCAAATTCAGATATTTGTTGGATTTGGTAGCAAAAAATCAAAACCATACCTGTGTATCTGATTATAATCAGATATGGTTTTAGATTACCAAATGCAACTGAATGGAGTAGCATTGGGTCAGATATTGGATAAAATCTGTTCATTGAAGTCCCAACCAACCAAGCATGCACACATTTACGCACCCAGTTTTTTTTTAAATAGCTGAGCTTGACTAGCTGCATCATATAGCATGTACCACATTGAAGTGGCCAAAAAACTGCCTAGTAGGGGGGTTGGTGCCCACCCTGACCTAATGAAAGGTTCAGGATGGCAGTGCCCACCCCCGATCTTTTGTGCCTCTCTCTCTCTCTCAACCCAAAAATCCCCACAATAGAGGGTTTGCTAGGGCTTATAAAGGAGTTGAACTTGGACTGTGTAAACTCGGCTCGTTGAGGCTATACCCATGCTCTTTGCAGCCAATCATGAGCTAGCTCGTCTTCTAAAAAAAATTTGCTATTAAAGTGTTTTTAAAATCTTGATAATATATAAAATATTTGTTTAATCCATGCACAAAGCATACATAATATTCATTATATATATAATATATAATATATGTATAAATAGATAACATACAAGTATGTATAAATATATAGTATGTAAAATGACCTATACGAAATATATAGTATGTAAAATGACCTATACGAGTCAAGCCAATCGACCTTGCTATGTTCGTGCTCGGGTCATTTATATAAATGAGCCTAGCTAAACTCAATTTCTAAGTCGAGCCAAGCCGAGCCAAATGGCAAGTTGTTCATCTCGTTTCCCATCCCTAGAGTTTGTGTCCACCCTAGTTCAGATTCCCTGCTCCGCCCCTGCCCGTAATTATGTGACATAACAGAAACATTAAAATAGTTATTTATAAATTATTTGATTTATTTCTCAGAGTTTCCTCTCAATTTGGCATGATAAAATTCCTTATAAATTGACCTAGTGATTTCTTAAGTTGATCAAACAACTCAAGAGGTTACAAAAATCACATAAAAGTTCAAAAGTTGGCCTAAAAATTAGTCTGGTCGAGTATTATAGCTGACCACCACACTATCTTAACCGAGCGACTCCAATATCCTCCAGCTTGGTTATAAATAAAAAATAATAATAATAATACAATGATGATGATGATGAAAATAATAAAAATAATAATAATAAACTTAAATGTCATTGTCTACAACTTTTTTTGGTAAAATCTAAATTTGCATTCAAGGATTTGAATATGCTAAACTGGATTAATTTCAGATTCGGATCAAAATTCATATCCAATTGTTTTTTTAAATATGAAGAATGTGCTTGTGATCTTTTTTTAATTTATCAGATCAAGCATTACCACATATATTTCAGATCGGAATTCAACCCTCTCTCATATGATGAGATTTGGACCTAGACTTGGATTCAGATCTACTGTATGCATTTCAGATTTAGATTCAGATATAACATGATCTGTCCTGTACCCAATCTGTTGGCACCTACCTTTAAAACAGAGGCTAAGGAGTGCAAGTGTGTAACCAGACCCAGTAAAAGAACTTCCAGGGTATGTTTTGGAACAATCTATCTGGGTTACTAAGACCCAATTTCCTGTCTGGCAGGGCATGAAGTGGTCCTTAGCCTTGAATACCAAACAAGCAAACCAAAGCCAGCACCGTCCAACCAACTCTTTTGTTATTAATTCCTTTGTCCTTTCATAAATGACAAAAAAAAAACTTGCATTATTTTTTTTTTGTAATAAGCAAATTTTAAAATGATAATAATGGTCCTCTGTGTTTTTTCCTATTGGTTAAGAATCTTTTTCAAGAAGCAAGAAGCCAACCCCTTATAAGCTTTGTCATTTTAAACATTTACAATATCAAATGGATACATGAAAGAAAAAATTAAAGGAAATGGTTCCATCTTTTAGTGTTAAAAGTAGCCTTAGGTTCAAAGCACGGAACTTTATCATATTGTGACATATGGGCTAATGTTTGCTATAGTCGATTGTACTCTAATCAACTTAGTATATATATAAACCTACCCAATAGAAAACCTCTCAAACCTACCCAATAAGAAATATTTATCAGATTTTTGTTTTTTTTTTTAATTCTGACCTTACAGATGTGTTCAGCATGATTGATTTACTAGAAATTGACACTTGGATCATGCATTTTGGATGAAAAAATGGTATTTGGAGCTTCAAAAATTTATGAAATTGTAAGCCATAGATTATTGAAACCTTATAAAACATATCCTCAATCAATTGCTCCAAGAATTGATTTCTATAAAAAAAACTCATAGATCACAATTGTAAGGTCAGAATGTCAAAAAAACACTGAAAATCTAATAAATGTTTCTTATCGGGTAGGTTTGGGAGGTTTTCTTTTGGGTACGTTTTCATACCCATATATATATATATATATATATATATATATTGTGTGTGGTAAATCTAATATTGTAGATATGATTTACATGCTCACTTTAGTAGGAATCAGTTCCTGAATTGCTATAATATGACGTATCTACAGAGTTTTCTAGCAGTGAAAAAAAATATCGTCTGATACACCGAATTTTCTTTCAAGAAAACATGTGTTCTCTTTAAAAAAATTCAATCCAAGGGTCGACCTGCCAATGTGTGGTGGGTGATCGATCATCTTGAACACATCTACAAGGTCAGATTGAGTCAAAATTTCTTGCATGGTGAGATCTCAAATAGATTGTATATGGGTACAATCTTTTGTAACAAATATATATCTCATAAATACCCCCTTATATTTATATTTTAATGCAATTAGGGTTACCAACAAAAGAATCAAATATAATAATGGTGACCACATGGACTAAAGAAATAGCTGAGCCAGACCAGATAGCTGAAGGCCTACCTAAAATTTTTTGTCCCAAAGTGTAGAGTGTGACACCCCAACAAAAGGATCTGGGGATATATTTGCTTCCATAAGAAAGCACAACAGGAGATCATATTTTTCATTTTTGTTGTGAGCAACTTTAGAAAAGCCAAAAATTAAATAGAAAAAAAAGAATGATGAGATTGCCTTTTGACTTTGACTAGCTTCCAAAGAATGATAAGAAACTCATAAATGAATGGCATCTAAAGCAGTCAAAAGAGGCATGCATTATTTTGCGGTTTTCTTTATGAGGGTCATTTGTAATATTCAGGACTTTGGATTTTTGTATGTGGGTGGGAGATAAATTGCTGAAACTCTCTCTCTCTCTCTCTCTCTCTCTCTTTATATATATGTGGTAGCTGCTAACCACCTTCTCAGGGCACGCTAAAGTCACAAAAATGACTTTTAGTGGCACTCTGTTTTCTTTGAGAGAAAAAACTAACGAGAGTATGCACACCCTTGCGATGCGCTCGTGTTGAGCTGAGAAGGTGGTTAGTAGCTATAACACACACACACACACACATATATATATATATATATATATATATAAATATTTGGTGATATTGAAGGCCATAAAGTAATATGAAGCTATTGTGCTGAAAATCATAGGTTCAAGCTTTTATGTAACACGAAGGTCTTGACAGTTGATCATCTTGAGCAACATCAAAAATTTTATGAACTCTTTGGAGAAATCAGCCAGATGACAGGGTATTGGACCCAGCAGCTTTAGAGTCATCAAGTTAGGGAAAGGAATGCAAAATGCCTAATAAGAGACTCTCTCTCCCTCACTCTATCTATCTCTCTGCCTTCGTGTAAAACTCCACATGTACACCAACGAGTGAGTGTGCGGGGGGCTCCGCTTGTCTGGTAAGAGCAGCTAGTGCATGTCACCTTGTGTTGCGACATTGCAGGTTCAAAACCCGATGGTATAATTGTATAACTGGTAGGGATCCGCCTAACCCCAACTTTTCTTAAGAAAAAAAAACTCCTAATGTACCCTCTCCAGTCATCAAGAAAGCTTTCCTTTATGCTCTGGCTTACACACGGGACACACCTTTCAGGTTTCGAACTTGAGATATCCTTTCATCTCCAGACAAATTGAACCACCTCAACCACTTAATTTTGTTGTTACTGAGGCTGCACATTGAGTTGAAATTTGTATGAGAAGCTCAAGCCACTACAAGGATGAGGGTCAATAGCGACGATGTTTCTCGCCACTATCAGCCTATTTATCGTCGCTATAGGACTATAATGGTGAAAAATAACGGCCAACAATTTTTTGCCTTAGTTGAGTAATAACGATGACATTTATAAGTCACCGTTAATGTATGACCCAATATTGACAACGAATTTCGCCCGAACTAGGAATACCATTAGCGGTGACCCACCCTATAATGACGATATATCTATAACACCGATATTTTTGTGTCATCGTTTTATGTTGTAACTGAGAAAATTAACTCGCCATTATAGTTTATAACAACGAGAAGTAAGTCATCATTTTAGGCTATGATGACGACAATTATGTTGTCATTATAGGTTGTAATGGCAACATAGTGTTAAGGCCTATAACAACAACACAAAAATATCAACGTTATAGGCCTTGAATCTGGAAAAATAAAAATTTTATATTAGTTTTAATTTTTTTTACATTAAACAAAATGAAAAATACAATTCAAATATACACTTCAAACATCCTCAAGCATACATCCATTCAAATATAAACATACACTTCTCCAACCTCCTCAAACATTAACTTCAAACATATATTTAAATATAAACATATACTTCAAAAAACAAACACACTTCGCCAACCACCTCGAACATTCATCTTCTCCAACCACCTCAAACATTGAACTTTAAATATACATTTAAATATAAATATACACTTCAAAAAAAAAATACACTTCTTCAACTTCCTCAAACATCCATCCTCTCCAACCCCCTTAAACATTCAACTTCAAACATACATTCAAATATAAACATACACTTCAAAAAACATGTTCATCAACATCCTCAAACATTTATCCTCTCCAACCCCCTCAAATATTCAACTTCAAACATATATTCAAATATAATCATACACTTCAAAAAAACAAACATACATCATCTTCAAAGTCCTTCCTTACATTCTCTTCAAACCTGCAAGAAACACACTTCAAGAATTATTATAATCTAACAATTTAATTATGACAATGTTAATGATGATGATAGCAATATACAAATATTTTAATCATATTATGATTGAAGGCTCGATAATGATTTTGCCTTTTTCTATACTTACATGAGACTCTAAAAAAATATAAAGCTAATATTAACAAAACATCTTTTTATATTCAAAGGGATATCAACTTCAATTTAATATATATATATATATATATATATATATATATATATATATATATATATATAAGGATATACTTACAATCTGAAAAAGAATCGATATACATTTTTGAACTCATGTTTAATAATAAAAAAATACAAAAGCATAAAACAGAGCAATAACATATGCACTTACAATATACTTCTTTTGTGACCCAAGATGCTTTGTCAATACTTCAATAAGTAGATGTTCAATTGTATTTATATCAAATGTTGGGTCTAGACATGAGTCCACCAACCAATTAGGACTTTCTGACAATATATGGTCTTCCTTTTCCACTTGTGATGCAAGCATGCTGCAGTAACTTATATACATTTAGGTGGCTCGCTTATAGCATATGAAACCCAACTTAAGGTATGAGATAAATGCTTTGCTTTCATCTATAGAATATCAAACATGTTTTTGGTTTTCTAGTCTAAACTTTATGACCTGAGCCTCATGAGATCTGAGTTGAATTAGATATAGAACCAGGCTTGTTTTATAAAATTCGAACATGGTATTAGATGTAGTACAATTATAGCCTTGTCCTACATATTTTCTTCTCTACCACTGGTCTAAGCATCTAGATTTAGCCTAACCTGGACCTAACTAATAAGCGCCATAATGACCAAGTATCATTCATCAACCCAACCCTTGTATTTTCCTCTAGCTGCTTGCACAAACAACCCTCTTCTGCAGGATGCAAACACACCCAAAAAGCATTACATAGTGAACAAAATGAATTGCTTTTCTTGGTAACCACTTGTGTCAATCTCAAATGGATTAGACTTAGCTATACCCATATTGTCCATATTCCTTGATAACCTTCTTTTACTAGTATTAAAACTTACTGCCACATTTTTATTCTTTGTGCATTCTCCCATGAAAGAGAAGAATGATGACAGTTCTAGCTCTAGATGTTATTCAGAGTCAATTAGCTCACCTAGTTCCATTCACCAACAATACATATTTTTTTATCTTCGACCACTCAATCTATGAGTAAATGAAACATCATTTTGTCAGAGAACACCATGCAGAGAACTGATTTCAAATACAGTTCAATAAGCTTAGTGAAATTCATTCAGACAACAACCAAACTCAGAGGCAGAGATAGCACAAGGGAAGACATTGTAATCTACACATATGGGTCTGCCTTACTACCTTCTGGCACAGACTCGACCACCTTTGTTCATAAAGAGTTTGTTTAGCTCCAAAGACCCATGTGGGCTAAAATAACCCAACCAACCAATGTAACACTGCCTAGGTGGGCGTAACCCAACTGGGGGGTTAGTTATAGAGGGAGGAGGGGCAGTTACCCCTCTTTCCCACGTATGGTAAGTGGGGGAGGAGGAGAGGGAAAATGCCCCTCAATGGAGGCTTGAAGGGAGAGGGTGTTACCCTCTCTCTCTCTCCCACATTTAGAAAGTGGGAGGGGGAGAGGGAAAACACGCCTCTTAAATGAGGCAAGAGGGGGGTAACGTCTACCCCTCACCCATGGCTATAAGAAGCCATGGGTCCCCTCTCTCCCCTCTGTTGATTTTGGCAAAGATGAGAGAAAGAGGGGACAAAGAGAGAGAGTGTGAGAGAGAGAAAGAGATTGAGAGGAAAGAAGAGATGGCGCAGCGGCAACGAGGAACGCCACCGCCGGCTAGGTAAGCACCTCTGCCCCCATTTCTTTGAAAAAAATGGGGTTGACAATCGTGCGATTGCTGGCAATTTGCAGAGGCGCAGGGATAGGAAGGACCCTATCTCTGCCACTCATATCGGTAGTGAGGCACAGAGGAGGTTTCTTCTGTCCTCAGAACCGACAAGTTGCTGGTGACGACGAAAGAGAGAGAGAGAGAGAGAAACAACATGGGTAGGAGGCAAACCCTACTACCTGCCGTTCATGGTGGGAGGCATAGAGGGGTTCATTCTCTTTGCCCTCACCGTCAGCAACAAGGTTGTCGACGACCTGAGATTTTAAAAAGGAAAAAAAATAGAACGTGCATTTAGGTGGATGACAGGGGGTGCTCTGCAACAATCGTGAGGTATAGGTGATGTCTAACTCCATGAAGCATTAAAATTATTTCAAAATTCTTTACCATGAAGCATCTAATTCTGATAATCACTCACAAAACCCTTCCTGTATAGGTGATGTCTAACTCCATGAGGTTCTACAAATCGATTGTTCTTACACATCGTGCAGAGACACCTGATCCGACCTGTGAAATCCACTGTATTGATACTTGCCGTTGCAAATTCAATAAAATTGTCAACACCATCCTTATATTCGAGTGATACCTTATTGTCAACTATCTTACGATACATCCATTCACAGTTTACAGCCATTTTGTCCTATGATGTTACAGATATTATCATAACTAGTTAAAAGAGAATCATAAGAATGCTATGATGAAGAAAATATCTAATTTATCATGCATTGATGGTAGATGTAATGATTTGATATATATATATATATATATCACACATATATGATGTCATTCAATCACAAGAACTATGATGCATGTATTGATAACTTAATATTTTCATGTGCAAAACCATCACATTATATTTACACTCATCACAAGGATATTTAGAATGATGAAATCACATTCATCAACACGATACATTCATTTGAAGCATGTTTTCATGATATAATTTCACATGAAAGGTATAATCAAATTAAAAATAACTTCATGCAAGCATGGATACAATCATATCAAACATGACAATACAATCATTCATTCATACCACAACAATGTCAAACACGAACCTCCAACAAATACACTCCAATATCCCGCTAACTACTACCATGACTAGCATGAAATCTGAACTCCAAAAATAAGAGTACTTTTATTTTCATACATTCAAATCATGCTCAGCATGATCTCCGAACTCCAGCAAAGCAGTCCTAGATATCCACAACTAAGTGAGTGTGTAAACAGAAAAGTATTGCATCCAATAAATTAAATAACCTGTGATGTGCCTGCATCACTTACTCATCACAGGTATTTATCCGATTTGCATGCTTTTACCTTTGCATTTTTCTTATTTCTTTTTGCATGGCATTTTTAGCCGCATGCGATGCTTAGCACTAAACATTGCACAATTAGCTCAACTACACAACTGCAAAGCACAAATGTACAAACGAAGGATTGGCCTGCAATGCCTTTTTTATGGGTGTGCCGTCGGCTGAAATGTTGGCTCACGACATGATGTGGTGAGGCAAGCGATGGATTACCATAGTCGTGCACTCTGTGTGCAGTGGATTGTCGCAACTCGCATGAAGCATCAAAAGTTTGTTGGAACTCTAAAAGTGATTTCTCGTCCCAGCTTAGCAACCCCAGGTCAGGTGAGGCCACCCGCTGAGTTTAAGCATATCAATAAGCGGAGGAAAAGAAACTTACAAGAATTCTTCTAGTAACGGCGAGCGAACCGAGAATAGCCCAGCTTAAGAATCGATAGGCTTCGCCTACCGAATTGTAGTTTGTAGAAGCATCTTCACCGACGGACTGGACCCAAGTCCCCTGGAAGGGGGCGCCAAAGAGGGTGAGAGCTTAGTCATGTTGGACCCTATCGCACCATGAGGCACTGTCAATGAGTTGGGTTGTTTGGGGGTCGTCGGGTCATTGGCACACGACACATGGCGGCGTTGGTGCTCAGGGGTCATCAGTGGCGACACACAGCGGCATCAGTGCTCGGGGGTCGACGGCGGCGGCACACAGCGGCAAGAGATGGAGTGAGGGAAGAAGGAGGAGGTGAAGTAGAGGGCGACAGGTGATGGGTGACAACCGATGGGCGATAGGTGACAAAATGAAACAGAAAGGAAAAAAAAGGAACTTGGATTAGGGTTTTACGAAAAATTTAGCGATAGAAAAATTTTGTTACAAACGCCATCGCAAATTTGTGATGGATTAGCGACGGAAAAATGGTGTCGCTCATCCATCGCAGAGTTGCAATGGAGTGTGAGATGGAATTTGTCTGTCGCAAATTTGTGACAGCGTTTGCGATGGAATTTTTTCAGCGCAAATTCTACAACTATTTCCAATTTTAGGGATGGATAGTTTTCTCTCGCTAATCCGTCGCAACGTTGTGATGGATTATTTCCATTGCTAAATTTCATTTTTCTTGTAGTGTGGGTTGTTTCTATTGAATCATACAGTATAGCTGTGCACACACTATAAGAAATCAGACTTTTTTGGGTGCTAATTTATTGTCAGTAAAGGTGTCGTTAGCATCAATAAAGACTTTTACTGGCGCAAACGTAGCACCAGTAGTGATGCTGCTGCTAAAGCATTTACTGACGCACTTTTGTAATGTCAAAAAAATGACTTTTTTCGCAAAGTTACCATAAAAAATTTGACTTTTCTAGCACTAATTTAGCACCATAAAAGGCTTTTCTAGGCTTCTTTTGGGCAAGAAAAAGCCTTTTTTCTGATGCTAAAATAGCACAAAAAAGGCATTTTCTAGTGCTTTTTTAGCACCAAGATTTTTTTTTCTAATTTATTTTGTTCTCATGTACCTTGCTCGTACATTCATTCAATAATGAACCTGCTTAGATATTCATTCATTCAAAATATGCATGCTCATTCATTCATAAATGAACTCAACCATACATACATTCATTTTTTACATTCAATATGAGCCAACTTTGACATTTATTCATCACAAAATGAACGTGTTTATATATATATTCATTAAAAAATAAACTTGCTCATACATACATTTATTCATTTATTAAATTTTTTTTTCTCATACATACATTAAATCATTAGTTAAAAAATCAATATACTCTTACGTACATTCATTCATTCATTTTAAAATAAAAAAGTTTATAAATTCATTCATTTAAAATGAACATGCTTATTCATTTAATTCATAAATGAATCTACTCATACATACATTCATTTTTTGCATTCAATATAAACCAACTATTATAATCACTCATTCATTCATTCACCATCAAATGAACATGCACATACATACGTTCATTTTTTGCATTTAATATGAACAAACTATAAAATTAAAAAATGTGCAAACAACAAAACAACCGTAGATATAAAAAGTGATCATTTGTAGGGTTTCAATTTAAAAATATAACACACTGAATTTTCTTGAAAAGTACTGGAGTTTTTCATCCAATAATTATTTTTTTTTCATAGATGGTTGTTAAGAACCACATGGAGAATTAGAATTTAGAACAAATTTAAATAAAAATAAAATTTATGTAAGAATGAAACCTCGACTACCTAAATGTATATCGGTTACTGGAGCATGTCTGCATCAGAAGCAGAGAAGGAAGACCCTGTATTGACAAAAAGTCCTAATTGGTTGGCAGACTCATGGTTAGACCCAAAAGTTGATATAAATATTGTTGAACATTTACCTATTGAAGCATTGACAAAGCATCTAGGGTCACAATGAAAGTGTATTATAAGTGCATGTATTATTGCTCTGTGTTATGCCTTTGTGGTTTTTTTCTCTATTGAAAATGAGTTCAAAACTGTATATCGATTCTTCATAATATATATCAAATTTAATATTATTCTTGTATGATAGTGAATATTCTTGTATGATTCAATTTTGTACATTTGCATGAAATTAACAAATATTGATATATAGTCATTCACGAAGAGGACATGTGTGTTCTTTCTTCCCGTGGAATGGTTCACCACCCGCCAACCAAAGTGAACACCTAGACCATATTCACTTCATATCACATGTGGGTGATACTTCAAAGAAATAAGAGATGCCCCCCCAAATACCACATGCCACAGCCGCTCCAAAGCAATCTACATTGGCCTCGGGTAAATATTAATCCAGTATTTCTTTTATATAATTAAAAAGTTATTATTGCCATTCCTATCAATATATATTTATTTCTTATAACAAATTAGCAATTGTAGAATCTTTTGATCGCAAATGTCAAAAAAATAAATGTGTAGCCCACTAGAAGCAAATCAAGCAATGAAAGGATTCAGTAAGTATCAGGCCTATGATGCAAGAAGTCGTGGATGAAGGTGCCTTTGTATTCTCTAAGAGACTTTCGTGCATCATTAAGGAGTGGGCCAACATGACTCACAAGTCATGGATAAAGGTCCCAGAAGACAAGAATATGGTACTTCGTGAGGCAGTTTATGTAAGTATAGTATCAAACTATGTTTTGATAAACAGATTAATCCATAAAAAAGTTTTACTAACTATATTATAATAATTTGGTGCAAGCGGAGTTTAATATAGACAAGGATATAATTGAACATTATGCTACTGTAGATAAACAACTTCAAGTATCATACTCAAGGGTGCAAGAAAGTTTTTACAAGCATTACAAGATATTTGAAAATCATGACAAAATAGCAAAACATTCTCCCAAGGGAGTCAACTCTAAAGTGTGGAAAGGGATTTACAATTTTTTTATCGAAAACTATTAGACGATAAATATTGAATATATATTCATAAGTAAATAAATGTTTAATTTTTTAGATTTTTGCAAACTAATTGATCTTTCTTTGGTTAACAACGGACATCAAAGAAAAAATCTATGAATAAAGTAAAACAGATGATCCAACATACCATCATGTTCGTACATCCATATGTTTCATATAAGGATAAGTTTCTTATTCCCTAACTTTAATTTTTTTCATATAGCAATATAGTGTTAAATATGTTTAATTTAATAAATTCTAAATTTGTTATTTATACACTAAAATAAATGGGTAAGAACTGACAGTGAGTGTATTCTACAAAGAGACACACACCCATTCAAATCACACGACATTCATTTGCAACGAGCATAAAACACCTTTGTAAGTAACTCATACTTTGTAGCAGCGAAGCAAAATATATATTCATTTATTCTATTTTGTATATTATCATTAGTTACTGATAACCAAATATTAACGTCGTGCAGAATAAGCTGCACTTGAAATTTATGAAACATGTTCTTTACAAAGAAGTCTATCGATATTGCACTGAAACGTCTTTGCCAAAGTCCTAGAGGAGCAGTCCAAATATGTAAGAGAGATTTATGCATTTGTCATTCTATCCAAAGGCAAAAGCCATGTTTCAGAACTATCTTCGAAGCTCCAACAATTAAGAGAACAACTGAAGTAAGAGAAAGAAGACCGAGAGTGAGAGAAAGAAAATCAAGAGCGAGAAAGAAAAGAAAATAGGAAGTTCACAGAGCATATGCAAACTTTCATAGATTCTCTCAGACAAAACCCTACATCTTAGATCTCTCTTATTTTCTTGTAGATAAGACCGACATATGTATATTTGTTGGATGAATATGTCATAGTTTTTTATGTCATGTTATGTTTTAAGGACACATATTTATTTATAGTTTTTTTTTTGGCTTGTATTAAATCTTTTTATATTATAGTTAGTGTGAAACTATATATATATATATATATATATATATATTGAAGTTGATATTCTCTTGAATGTGAAAAAATATTTTGTTAATATTATGTTTATGCTTTTTCATATTCTCATATAAGTGTAGTAAAAGTCGAAAGCATCATTGAGCCTTCAATCATAATGTGATTAAAATATTTATAAATTATTAAACTAAATTCTTATATTACTATCATCATCATTAACATTGTCATAATTGAATTGTCAGATTGTAGTCATTCTTGAAGTGTGTTTATTGCAGGTTTGGAGATTATGTATGAGAGGGGTTTGAAGATGATTTATGCTTATTTTTTGAAGGTTATGATTATATTTGAATGCATGTTTGAAGTTGAATGTTTGAGGAGGTTAGAGAGAATAAATGTTTGAGGATGTTGATGAACAAACATGTTTTTTAAAGTGTATGTTTATATTTGAATGTATGTTTGAAGTTGAATGTTTGAGAGAGTTTGAGAGGATAAATATTTGAGGAGGTTGGAGAAGTATATGTTTGTTTTTTAATGTATGTTTGAAGTTGAATGTTTGAGGGGGGTTGGAGAGGATAAATGTTTAAGGAGATTGGAGAAGTGTGTTTGTTTTTTGAAGTATATGTTTGAAGTTGAATGTTTGAGGGGTTTTGAGAGGATGAATGTTTGAGGAGGTTGAAGAAGTGAGTTTGTTTTTTGAAGTATATGTTTGAAGTTGAATGTTTGAGGGGGTTTGAGAGGATGAATGTTTGAGGAGGTTGAAGAAGTGAGTTTGTTTTTTGAAGTGTATGCTTATATTTGAATGTATATTTGAAGTTAAATGTTTGAAGAAGTTGGAGAAATATATGTTTATATTTGAATGGATGTATGTTTGAAGTGTATATTTGAATTATATATATATCCTGATTTGTTTAATGTAATGTAAAAAAAAGTAAAACTAATATAAAAATTTATTTTTGCAGGTTTAAGGCCTATAACGCCTACATTTATGTGTCATCGTTATAGGCCTTAACACTATGTCACCATTACAACCTATAACAACAATGCAATTGTCACCGTCATAGCCTAAAACAAAGACTTCTCACCGTTATAGATTCTAACAACGGGTTAAAAAAAATTTTGTTACAGCCTAAAACGGTGACACAAAAATGGTGTCGTTATAGGTTGGGTTACCGCTAGTGGTGTTTCCAGTTTCAGTAAGATTTGGCGTTGGTCACACATTAATGGTGACCTATAAATGTCGATGTTATTACTCAATTAAGGCCAAAATTTTATGATCGTTATTTGTCGTCATTATAGACCTATAACGGCAATAATTAGGTCAATAACTATGAGAAACATCACCGATATTGACCCTCATCCATGCAGTGTTTATATTTAAAGAAAATTCACTTTGTGGTATTCATGTAAATAGCCTCATGGTGTACTACGATTGCGTACATGTGGTGCACAAGAGCATATCGTCATATTGTATATAATTGATTCTTCATTCACATTGAATCCCCACCACACATCTCGCTTGATGAAAATGTCTATGGGTCACACTTTCACCGTGCTTTGGGGATTGAATATGACCAATGATCGATTGTATACAACATGACACACATTATTCTTTTTTGTTTTATGATAAGGAACCCTTGCCTAAGCAAGAAAAACCTTGAGTGGAGCCCCACGACCATCCGGCCTTTTATGGCTCACCTCTGAAAGCTACGGACACATCAGTGACACACATTATTCGTATTTATTTGAACGGCAGAACCCACTGAAATCACATCCAAAATATCTATAAGAGAGGTTCCAGTCAAGACGTGTTCCTGTCCATCAAACACAAAGTCGTCTACGTAACTGTTAGGTCATTTGTGTTAGTGATGATAAATTTTGTTCATTATTTACGTTATGTATTTTGACAAAGTCATAGCATATGCATGTGAAGTAAGAACCAAACACAAAGTTTCCTCAGAAAAAAGAAATGGTTGCCCAAATGGTCTCAAGCTACCCCTTACAGAATAAGCCGAAGCGTGACAACTCTCTGAGGGCAAGGAATAAGCCCAGTGTTTTACACTGCCAGAACAGTGATCATAAGTATGTCATGCAGAGCCAGCGTGACTAGGTCTTTGATCATGAGTAGGGGTGGCAATCGGGTCGGCTTGGCTGGTCAGCATACCTCAACATGAACCCAACCCATTTATTAAACGGGTAACCCGACACGACACGATTAACTCGTTTAATAAATGGATCGGGTTGGGTAAATGGGTTGGCGGGTTAACGGGCGGGTCGGGTTCGGGTAAACGGGTTGGTGGGCAGGTTTGAGTAAACGGGTTGGCGGGCGGGTCGGGTAAACGGGTTTACCCGCCCGCCTAACCCGTTTATTAAAAGGGTCAGCCGGGTTGGTGGGTTGGCATACCCCTAACACGAAACCTACCAGTTTAATAAATGGGTTAGGCGGGTCGACCCTTTTACGACACGAACCCGTTTAAGCCAAACCCGAACCCGGCTAAGAAGCGGGTTGGCAGGTCGTGTCAGATTTTGCCACCCCTAATCATGAGGGTGGTTTCTCCGTTTAAATACAAAAAAAAAAATGGTCTTAGGCTTTTGGATAGAAAATTCTCTTCATACCTGAGTTTTGAGTCCCATGTGGGCATCCCCTTTCCATAAATAAGTTCCCAGTAGGGTTGCACAACGGACAGGATCTCGGATGGAGGTTTTCTCATTCTTGGCTGTTCCGACCCGATTCGGATCTAACTCTCCAATGCATTTAGCTATTAGAGATCTGATCCGTTTGTCGGGGTGCCCATGGAGTTTTACCTTACTGGAACGTCTACTGTAGGTAAGGCAAACTAAGACCAGTTCTCCAATCCAAGGTGGGGTTTCTCCATGTAATAAATGAGAGAGGAAAAAAAAAAGCCAATCACAACTAATCTGCCTTTAGGATACCAGCCATGCACTGGTTTTTGCTCCTCTCTTAAATATGAATACCACCTTTTGATTGGGCCCCTCCTCTTGTTGCTCAATGGGGGTTTTTACAAAAAGGTTTAGGCCAATGTGAAAATTTTGTTGTCCATAAGCTTCAAAAGTAGTTAAGCTACAATGGCCATCTTTAGGGTGAGTCTCATACTTTCCTATAAGTCCCAAAGCTTACCTCAATTTCTTTGTCAAAAGGAAACTGTTTTGACATTCTTAATCAAGCACATAAAATCAGCTTTTAAGACAATTGACTATGTGATCTTCTTGGTGATTAATGGTTGATCCTTTAATTAAACTTTGATGGTTTCCTCCCTTTTTCTTTTAGCAAAATAGAAAATCTCTTAGCATCTTTTATTTTTAAATTTTAATCATGAAGTTTTAGAAAAAGCAAAACGTTTTAGTTTTCTTTTACCTTTTGCATCTATCTGTCAATTGTTTGCTCCATATAAAAGAGGGAAAAGAAAAGGATTGGCGCCCACTTGCTACATAACAAACACAAAAGGGAAAAACAAACAAACCTTTAAAGTTTTTTCTTTTTTAAATTCCAGCCAATACCAAACTCCATCATGAGAGTGAGAGGGAGGGCATTGGCTGATAGACGGACAGTCAAGGTTCGATTTTCATGAACGCCATCCCTCTGCACAAGCCAACGGGTAGCACAGGCCCCGGAGGCAGCGGTCTTAGCTTAGGAGCAAGGTTGTTAAATGCGATGAGGCAAAGCAAGGCGTTGAGCCTGCACTTCGCCTCTGAGGCGTACGCCTCTCACAACATGAGACTCTCAAGTATCTGTGGTATTATCTAAAATATCGTAAAAATATGTGGCATCACACTCAACGCCTCGCACTAGTGAAACATTTCATCATTATTATGGTGAACATGGCTGCTTCTAACCCAGAAATCCCAGATTTGGGTTAGAAACTTTTTATATTTACTTTAAGCGCATCACAGCTAGGGGTGGCAATCGTGTCGGGTTGGCGGGTCGACCCGACCGGTTGGTGGGTCAGCATACCTCAACCCGAACCTGACCCGTTTATTAAATGGGTTGGCTGTGGCAAACACGAACCCGACCCGTTTAATAAACGGGTAACCCGACACGACCCGCCAACCCATTTAATAAATGGGTTGGGTCGGGTAAACGGGTTCTCAGGTTCGCGGGTCAGGTTGACAGGTCAAGTTGACGGGTCGGTTGATGGGTTGGCGGGTCGGGTTGGCGGGTCGACGGGTCGGGTTGGCGGGTTGACCCACCCGCCTAACCCGTTTATTAAACGGGTCAGCCGGGTTGGCGGGTCGTGTCAAAAATTGCCACCCCTAATCACAGCAACGCCTCTCCCCTCTGAGGTGTACGCTTCAGGTACTGAGGCATACTCCTCTCACAACACTGCTTAGGAGTTTTATGCTGCCAGCATGACGATCGTAGGTATGGCAGGCTGAGCGAGCACGATCATATCTTGGTGCTGGGTGCGGTTTCTTCATGTTATATAAAAAAAAAAAAAACCCATCAAACTGTAAACATGAGAAAGACCAAGATAAAATATTGATCTATAGTTTATAACCGAATAGGATGTTGAAATTAACCCTTCTGTGTGAAAGTGGATCGGATCATTCGTGTTGGGTTATGTCCACAGAAGGTCTTTTAGTCAAACAAATGCCTGGATATTGGTTGGACAGTGTAATGATAAACCTAAAAACCAGTATAAGATCAGGTGTCAAACTAGCTAGTTTTGCATGCTGGATCGGGTTACCTCAAATCTGATCCAGTGGGCCAAATGATATACTTTTGAACATTAAAAAGAACTAACAAAAATTGTAGGTTTACAGCCAGTACTACAGGTCAAAGGCCAGGGTGGGTCTGATCCATTTCGTTTTCACTTTTGGTGGGGTGATATTCCATTTAAGTGATGCACACAAAGCAATATGTTCATGAAGATGACAAATAATTGATCTTTTGGTTGCCATTATTAATTATAAGAGTGGAGGATGGAGATGGGGGATTCAAGTATGCATCTTGCCAGCTCCACACCAGCCCCGTCTTTGTTTTTTAGCGATGTCACACTCTAGCAGCTCTATCATCCCATGTCCAACTTCTTCTTATGTTGCATGACTCTCTCTCTCTCTCTCTCTCTCTCTATATATATATATATATATATATATATATATATATATATATAATATTGAAATAGTTGTATGGAACGTATAGAGGAATTCAATCATATTAAAATAACAAAAATGCCCTTAAAAAAGTTAAATGTGATGAATTCATAAAGTTGTTTTGGAAAAGGTGTTTTCAATTTTTTTTTAAAGTTCAAATGACCTTAATGCATAAAAAATAGCCACACATTTCTAAAAATATCATTAATTTAAAAGTATTTTAATCATTTTTATAAGATTAGATTTATATCATGTCAACTACAACTAGTTTATATATATATATATATATAAAGAAAGAGAGAGAGAGAGAGAGAGGACCATTCAACCAAAGAAAAGTCCAGAATCTTCAACCAATGACAATCATACGGCTCCCTTCTCCAATGCTTGAGCATCTCATCGGATATCACTTTACGATATATTAGCATGTTTTTTTAACGTCATTTAAAACTACAATACAAAGTATTGTGGGCCATTGTTTTTTAGAGCTTTAAAAAATGTTTATAAAACATTGAAAACTCATAATCCAAAACATGTGGTAACCTAAATGAATCATAAAAATCAAATATATAAAGTTTGAATGATGAAAAACTTGATCGTTAGATAAGAAACACGAGCAATTATCATGGGTTGTAGATTTTTTATCTTCCATTGGATGGAAAGTCTCCCTACCATTATATATATATATATATATATATATATATATATATATATATATATATATATATATATATATATATAATCATGCCCCTAGTGTACTGATGTTAGACATTGTTTTTAGATAATTCAACTGCACAAATACATGTGGAATGTTCACACCGACACATGTAAAAAGTGATAGTTGTGCAACCCTTAGGTGTGCAGCTACTAGCTTAAACAAATGGGTGGGTCGTCCATCGCGGCCTTGATGGACAGCCCATGTAAAAACACACAAAAAATACACTTTTTCCTTTTAAAGATAATTTTTTACTGTCACTAAAGGCCTCAATTATCGTTGGGGCCTTTAGTGACTGACTTCTGACCAAAAACTAAAGGTCATAGTTTTTGCTGGGACCTTTAGCGGCGATCAAAAACCATTGTTAAAAATAAAAAAGCAGAAAAACACATGTTTTTGATTTTTTTTTACTTTTTTTTATGACCATCCATCACAAGCACGATGGACGGCCCACAGAGTTGTGCACATAAGGATTGTGCAGCTACCACACACTCATATATATATATATATATATAAAGAGATAAATCCTACCCTTTTTTTCCTTAGGTTTATATATAATCTACTAGGAATCATAGTTTTAGGTTGCATCTTTTCATAAAACTTTATAAATGTATTTAACACACTTTTTTTTATAGGAATCATGTTTTTTGAACATTAAAATAAGTTTTTTTAAGTCATAAAATTTAGGCACATTGTGAGCGGCTCATTTTGAAATTCTTAAAAAACCCACAATGCATATCAAAATCACATCAAATTTTGAAAATTTCAAGCTTCTGTTAGGAGGCTCTAGGTGCTCCAAAAGCTTCTTATCATTGCCTATATATATATATATATATATATATATATATATATATATATATATATATATATATATATATATACGTGGGCCCTATAAAACAAAAGATGTGAAAAAAGGGCAAAAGAAAATTGTAAAATTTAAGAAATAAAAAGAATTTTATTGGATGTGTACGAAGTTAAAAATGATCTTTTTTATTCCTACCCCTCAACACCATTCTGAAATATAAATATTTATATTTGGAATAATGTTTAGTCATGTGACATGACCAGCCGATCTTGCTGGAAATTATGGGTGCACTCTTTATCTACTCAATGTGGTCCTCTCAATGCAGTCTGCATTGTCTATACTGTACGGATTGGGTGTATATTTGGGTCGGGTATACCTGACTTGACCTGATATTCCAACCCGATCAGACCTGTCTCTATCTGATCTTGATAGACCTATGGGTTTATGCTGGGTTTAAAATATAGATCCGTTTTGAAATATAAACCTGAAACTGTTAGTACTTGGCTGTTTTTGTTTTATGCCTGACCCAAATGGTTTCATAAAATCTGTATCAAAATAAAACTGAACCAGAATCTGTTTGTATCCGAACCTGTTTGGGGCATGACGCATCACCATATGTCCATAACTGATACCAAATACAAATCCGTTTCTAGAAGTTAAAATTTTCTAACAATATCACTTTTGAATACCCATCAAACCATATGGGTTTATATTACAATTCTTAGTATGCTCATACCTTCCTTAACCTGAAACAAACTTTTTTAGACCCAATTTAAAAACAGGTGAGTATACCCAACTCAATTTGTATCCAAACCCATTAATCCATATGAGTCTCCAAATTCAGCTAGACCCGGAACCAAATCAAGTTAGGTCTGGTTGGGGTCTAATTTTTAGATCTGATTCAGAATCGTCTCTAACAAAGCCTCACTCAAACCTGATCTGACCCAACCCGGTTACACTCCTGCTACAGATCACATTTCATCTTATTTTTTTGAAGTAAAATCACATTTTTTCGTTTCAAACTGTAGATTCTTTAAGCCCCTGAGTAATCGATTTTTAGAGCCACTAAAAATCTGCTCACATATGACAATTTACATGATCCAAAGAACCATATTTTTCTAGACAAACCATGCATGCAAATCACAACCTGAAGTTCAAAAAAGAAAAATGAAAAATGGAGTTCTCTACTAATTATGATATCATGTTCACATAATCAAGTACTCTCTCTCTCTCTCTCAACATGCACACATGCATGCTGGAAGACGTGCTGTGTTGCTGACATTCAACAACTTTTAGTAGACATTTATTATCATTTTATTTTCTTAAAAAAAAACACCAATTTGGTTTCATGCATTAATTATAAAGGGGTCGTTGGTATCTTACACAATTTATTGAGGATAAGGATTAAGGACTCACCTCGAGAATGCAAGACATCTTTTTTGAGGTAAAGTGCAACGTGTGCACGTTCACTAAATTAAGTAGCAGTCTCTCTCTCTCTCTCTCTACACTGCATACATTAACTACAGCCAATGTTTGACTTCAACATTTAGTATCAACTTGTGAAAACTATGCATGTTCCTTCTAAAAAATAAAATTGCTAATAAGGTACACTTATTTGTTGGTAGTTGGCATTGGTTTAATCCAAAACTTGCTAGAGAATATGTATGGAATATATATTAGAAAAGGACAATAATGGATCTTGGCTGTCTCTGATTTGAAAATGGACCAGATCCAACCCTTATTTGATATTAAATGTATATTTGGTATTTTTATTTATTTATTCATTGGGATTTTGGTTTGGTAACCATCCTGGAACTAAATATATTACCCTTAAGATTAGTATTCCAAACCACATGTTTTCCACCCTCCTTAAAGAGGCACTTCCCTGTCATTTAAACATAGACAAACATCCTACATGTTCGCAAGTATTTATAGCATATGCCAATTTTTTATCCAACACACTTTAGAGTAAATAATGTATCTTTCATTTTTTTTTTACCCTCCACACTTGAGTAAATGATATGTCTCAGAAAGCAACTTAGCCCCATATTAAAGATGTACGTATAGCCAGTTTTTTAAACCCTAGAGAGCTAAGAAATCTATTTATGGACTTATAAGTTATTAGATGGGACATTAATTTATAGATCATTTTAAATAATAGATAATATCCCAATGAGTAACTCAAATCCCCAAGTTTTCATTGTTGGAGAAGTTCAGATATTAATGCAGATATACCAAGCTTAAAATTGCCAACCAAACCTTTACTACCAAAACTTAGGTCTGAAACATTAATGACTACTTCACAATGGTTCAAGCAATGACCTTGTTTGGACTAATTTGCTGCTTCATTATCCGACCAAAGTTAAGTATGCCCCAAATAATAAATGAGAGAGAGAGAGAACTGGATTAGTTTCATCAAATGATGCAATTCATCTCCATGGCTATTGTTGATATGGTGCTCCAATATATTATTTAAGGTGTTTGATTGCAGGGACAACACAGTGCAGAACAGTTCTATCTCAACACTGCCATCCGGTCACAAAGGTGTCTTGGATAAATTGAATTTTTATCCTAGGTGTTCTGATATTTTAAATCTTAATTTTTAAAATTTTCTTTATTTTAGTTAGGGAGAGCAGTGGACCCGGGGAAAATGGCCCCCCGCCCTGCCTTGCCCCGTTTGGACCGGGGATGAAGGACATGAAATGGAGATGGAGGCGGGGATAGAGATCAAAATCAAAACCTGTGCGAGGATGGACTTACGCTTTCCCTCGCCCCACCCTGTCCCCGTCCCCGTCCCCATCCCCATCCTCAATCCTTCTTTAGAGATGGCAGTGGACCGAGGAGAAACGGGGCCCCGCCCCATTTGGACCGGGGATGGAAGACATGAAACAGGGTTAAAGGCAGGGATGAAGGTTAAGATCAAAACCCGTGAGGGAATGGAGGGTAGGATTTTGAGACAAGGCGGGGTAGAGACCTTGTCCCCCACTCACGGTCTGGTCCACTGCCATCCCTAGCTAATTTTAGTCTCAAGTGAGCTGGATGCCGCGTGCTTGTGTTCCAGGCGTCCTGCACATCCACCGTTTGCATCAGGGGTGTGGGGGCACCGACAGCAGTGACCCGCAAACGCTTCTATTGGCGCAATCAAACGCCCCCGAGGACAACCCTTTTCTTCTCAAAGTTGGACGCATGCGGTAAAAATGGATAATTTTCAAATGCCCACCACAGTTCTCGCATCTTCGAAATGACCCCCAACCTTTGTTAATTTATTGGTAAATATATGAGTGTGAATGTTTGGAGGATATTTGAAAAAACGAGAAAACTGTTTGGGAGATGTGAATTAGGCTTAAGGTTTCAGGGTTATTTGGAAAAATGCCTTAAGCAAATGAGATGTAGATCTGACTCACATAGTGACGAATATCTGCTGTTTTTTCAAAAAAAAAAAGTGAAAAAATGCTAGAAATTGCATAGCTGATAAAAATGTAAACATCGGTAAGAAATTAATACTTTGATTTTTTAAAATTTCCTTTGTAAAATTAATTTCTTATTTCTATATTAATTATTACTGATAATTTGCCCAAAATGTGAAAAAATAACAATTTTCAATATTCACGAGAAAATGTTGGCATTTTTTTACCGTTTCAAACAATTGTCACTATGAACGTGGATATGGATTAGATATGGACCACTCTATGCACACATTTATTACCTTTCCCATTTAAAGTTTTTTTTTCCCTATTTATAACGAAATGAATATCTTTTTGTGAAATTTCCTGGATTCGACTCGTTTTCATCCTTAGTCTGACCTACATCAATTGTGTTGTGTAATTATGTTTCTCTAAGGATTAAAAAAATCAATTGATAAAAAAATGCACCAAATTTTTTTCAGTGATAAAAACATGTTTTCACCTCAAAATGATATAATCCAAGATGCAACCCCATGATAAATGCATCTATGGGGTCAAATTTTCTAGAAAAAAGCTTGCATCTATTATTTGAATTTAAATTTTTAGTACACACACAAACGTTGGCTACACTTTACTGTACCACACTCTCTAGTAAAAATACATCTTTTCTCACATTCTCTTGAATTTTTGTTGATCAAGTCCTGCGGATATGATCTATATGATTTACTTAGTTGAAAATATATAATAGATTAAGCAGTCTCTTTCAAGACCTTCAAAAATTAATAGTCTATAATCACCAAGATCTCATGACTAAAAAAAACAGATTTTATGTCCAAACCCCTTTATGCAAAGTGCTCTTTCAATAATAATCCATCATATAAAGCTTGCACCCTCTTGATTTTTGTTAGAGAGTATGATACAGTCTAGTATATATATATATATATATATATATATATATATATATATAGAGAGAGAGAGAGAGAGAGAGAGAGAGAGAGAGAGAGAGGTTTATTTTCAAAAAAGTATATATAGATATTTCTTGATATTTATTTGTGGAACCTTTTCAAAAAATAGAGAAATTAGGGGTGAAAAAACGAAAAATAGAGGGAAAATAAGGGTGAGCTGACGCTGAGCTGGCAGGGGATCCCTCCGGTCATCGTTTCTAAGCCCTTCCCCCCGCTAACGAGAACGTGGATGACAGCTTCCCTCGGGTCAACAACATCTCCATTTAACCCGACGTTTAACCTTTTAACCTCACCCCTAAACCACGGTTACAGGGCACACTCCCCACGGAATATACCCTTCCCGTTAACGCCGTCAGTCCTCCGTTACCCATGCTTAGCTGGCGGGCCCCCTTATTTTTAGGGGTTTTCCCTGAATGGGCCAAGCTGGAACGGCACTCCGCACATGGCCAGCTGCCCTCCTCGCCATCATGAGAGAGAGTTAAATTGTATTCCTATTTTGCCCTTTAGACCACCAAGGCTCCAACGTAGGACGACGGGTGCTCATTCGTAAGTTTCGGGATGTAAAACTTTAGGACCGTGTCTGGAATTTAATTTATTGATTGAGGGTAGTATGAGAAAAATAAAAATAAAAGAATTACCTTCTTTCAGATCAGGTTCCAGAATTACCCTGAGCCTCTCGCCAACGAAACGCCCTGTTTTTGGGAAGAGTATGGTGGCAAAATATGACAATGTATACGGGTATTCAAGATATTTGGCTTAGTCCGGTAATCATTTCAAATGGGGAAATAGCTAGATAAGAGGGAAAGCGGATCAGGTGATGCCGAACATGAGCGTTTTTGCTCATGCCGACATCGTGGCCATCCGATTTGCATTTTTAAAAGTTAAAAAGTCAACAAAACCACGTGGCATTCATCCAAAATGCAAACAGACGGCCATGATGTCGGCATGAGCAAAAACGCTCATGTTCAGCATGACCTGCTTTCAGATAAGAGAGGGTTAATTTGTCAATTGCATGAAACGCAGGGTTATTTTAGACCTCGAAGAATTTAACGATTCGGTACGCGTAATTTGAAGTGGATTTCGTTTCCCACTTGAGGGGAACAGCCGAACAGGGGTTCCTTTGAATTTAAGGGCATTTTGGTTATTTTAAATATGAGGGTTCTCCTGAAAGTAGAGGTGGTAGACAGGCCTACGGGCCAGTTTATGAACAGGATCAGTTGAGACGGGCTGGATCATTGAACCGGATCGTTTGTGAGAAGGCAAAAGCAGGGGTGGCAAAATGTGACACGACCGGCCAACCTGACCCGCCAACCCGCTTCTTAGCTGGGTTCGGGTTTGGCTTAAACAGGTTCGTGTTGTAAACGGGTTGACCTGCCTAACCCGTTTATTAAACGGGTCGGGTTTGTGTTAGGGGTATGCCAACCCGGCTGACCTGTTTAATAAACGGGTTGGCGGATGGGTCAACCCGTTTACCCAAACTTGACCCACCAACCCGTTTACCTGACCCACCCCGCCCCACCCGTCAACCCGTTTACCCGAACCCGCCGGCCAACCTGTTTACATGAACCTAACCCACCAACCCGTTTACCCGACCCAACCCATTTATACCCGTTTAATAAATGGGTCAGGTTCATGTTTGCCACAGCCGACCCGGTTTAATAAACCGGTAGGGTTCTTGTTGAGGTATGCTTACACGCCAACCCACTGACCCGACCTGCCAACCCACTGACCCGACCCGACAACCGATTGCCACCCGTAGGCAAAAGCGCATTAGCCCAGTGAAACCGGTACGGTTGGGCCTAGCTTAGGCCCGTGAACTGCCTGAGCCTGTAGAATGGAAAGAAATAAAAAATGAACATGATTTTACGTGAAAAACTTAGAAGTAAAAAAACACAGGACCAAAGTCCGAAATTTCACTACCAAAAAAAAAATTGCAAGGAGATTACAAATTAAAATTAAAAAAAAAATCTAAAACTATAAATATTATAACTGAAAATAAAATTGAAACTATTTGTCTTCATTTCACGGGTTAAACGGCTTGTTAGACGGGTTGAAGCGGGTTTGCTGGTTGATCCGATCCGATTCACGAATTAAACGGGTCCGGGTCATAACAAAAACCAGCACGGCCCACTACACGTTCACAGATTTAGCCTAGACTGTTACAGTAGCATTTGGGCCATGCCGGTCCGAGTTCCAAACTTCCAATGAGCTAATTCTGGTCCGGTTTACGGGTCGAACCAGTCTATTAACCACCTCGATCGGGAAGCAAAACTCCACGGTGAGAAAGCACACACTACACAACTACACAACGGTCTGGTAAACTTTATAATGCCATAAATGCCCTGAACTTCTCAACAAATCCTCAGCGCTACTTCTCTAGAGCTGCACAGTGGCAGTTGTGTAATTTAATATGTTCGAAAAAAAAAAACCCAAACAGTACTTGTCCAGAAATGCCTCAGCGTCTAAAATTTCGATAAGACAAAAATACCCTCTTCAGTGCCACGTGTATGTCTTGATCCACCACAATGCGAGGGTAATTCAGTCATTTTCTTAGGTCGTAAAATCTCATCGTGGCCGCGCCAGGACAAGAAATGCAACTTTCTTGGAAAGACAGATAAGCCCCTAACTCGGAAATTTACAGTTCTTCTTATTCAGAGCCTCAGACATCTAAATGATTAAACCGCCCTCAAACAGTTAACTCATATACACTGTCTTCGCTTGAATAAATTTGTATTTTTCAGACATTTTCGTCACTATGCATAAGTTCCAGACCCACCACAACGAGAGCGCCGTTTGGGGCAGCTTCGACTGTTATTGCTCAACGGAGGGGTACTCTGGTAATCCAGTCAGCACTTAGGGAGGAGACGGTTCTCTAATCTCCGACTCTCGGTGCAGTTACCCGAGTCGTATCGGATACCCCCGAACCTGAAAGCGGTCACTGGCTTAATAAATATTGTTTCCAGGAAATGACAATTGTATCCCTCGCAGTAAATAGGGAAACTCATACCGAAGGGACACGTTCGTCAATATCATTTCCTGGCATGAGGCTGCTTTCCAAAAAAAAACAACAGAAAAAAGAAATTATTAAAAAAAGGAGTAGATAGAAGAGAGAATGGAAGGGAAGAGAGGTGTGAGAAAGAACGAGAGGAGGGTATTTTGTAGAGAGAGAGTGTGAGTCTCGTGAAGTAGCAGAAATAAGCAACCCCTCTCTCTCTCTCTTCTTTTTTTCATTTTATTTTATTATTATTATTTTTTGTTTTCCTTTCTTCTGTTGTGTGTTCCGGTTTCCCTATATATACCCAATTTCCTCCCATTTTTCTCTTTTTCCTTTCTCTCTCTTTCGTTCCCCCTCTGTGGTTTCTCTTTCTAGCTTTCTCTCTCTACTCCGACTGCTAGTCTCTCTCTCTCTCTCTCATACCCACATTCATTCCTTGCTTCCTCCTTTCCGATCACGAGATCCCCATCTCCCCACCACCACTCTTTCTCTCTCTCTATGCCTGGGGGGCGTCGGTGGAAATCGTCGGCCCTCTCTCAGGCTGGTCGGCTCTCTCGCATTGCAAATTCTTGATCTGAGGAGAAAAGGTTTCTCTTTTCTGGAAATTTTTTGGTCTTTTCTTTGTTGATTTGTTGATCTTTTTTGTTGGTCGAGAGGGGGTGAAGATGTCGCATTCCGGCGACCGGAGAACGCAATGGCCGCCGGTGAACCAGGGTAGGGAGACGACGACGCCGCCGCGGCCGCGGAGGGAGATGTGCTTCGACACCCTATCGGACCACTTCCACGACGTCCTCTCCAACAAGCCCGACTCCGTCGGCCTCAGCCTGGGCTCGCCGGTGTCCCCCCTCCGTACTCAGACACACCCCGGCGGCGGGGCCACCACTAGCTCCTCCGGCTCCTCCGGCGCCCCGCCGCCCAGGAAGGCCGGCAACAACAATTCGGGAGAACTCTCCGCCGGGAGCAGTGGCAGCTCCGGCGGCGGCGGTGGCGGTGGCGGTGGCGGCAGCCCCACCGCCGAGAGTGTGCGCAACTCCAGCAGATCCGTCCGAACGGGGAACATCCTCGGAGCTGCTCCGGCACCTGCGGTGGCGGAGAACCCGCCGGAGGCAGCTGGGGTAAGGAGGCCCGTCGGACCGGCGGCAACTGGGCTGCTCATCCAGGCCGGGAATCCGGCGAGAGGCGGCTCTCCAGTGGCACCAGCTAAGGCAGTAGCCTCTGGTGGCCGGGGCTCGGGTCGGAGTGATGTGCTTGGCTTGGGGACGGGAAATTACGGGCATGGAAGCGTAATGCGGGGCAGCGGGAGGCCCACCGACTCTCCAGCGGCGGCCACGACCGGGAATATCCGGCTTGCAGGGGAATCGGTGTTGGTGCGGCGGGCAATTGAGAGTAGGGACCCGGAGGAGGTGAAGAAGGCGGGGAACGAGCATTACAAGAAGGGGCATTTCGTAGAGGCCCTGCGCCTCTACGACAGGGCAATAGAGATCTCGCCGGACAATGCCACCTGCCGGGGCAACCGTGCTGCGGCACTGACCGCTCTGGGGAGGTTGATGGAGGCGGTGCAGGAGTGTGAGGAGGCGATCCGGCTGGATCCGAATTATGTGAGGGCGCACCAGAGGGTCGCCTGGTTGCATCTCAGGTGAAAAAATGCAATCTTTTCCAACCATTTCTGGAACTTCCAGTCTTTTACTTCTCTGGTCCAGATGTGTTAGAAGTTTCTTTCTTTTGGTTCTTGATTGGTGGTGGTTTTAGGTGAGGAAATGTGGTATTATGATCATATTATTGTGAAATTTGTTATTTCATTTTCTAATTTCTTAGGTTATTCTCAAGGATTTTACGGTAAATTTGTGCTTCTTGGACTTAAATTCTGTTATTTATAAAACATATGTTTACTCTCTCTCCCCAAGAATTTGTGTTATTGTTAATTTATGTATGATGAGGAACTTCTTGGTCCTAGATCGAGCTCTTTGTTTGCTTGTTGTTTTTAGTTTTAGGGTAACTTATGTTTTCTTTACTCTGTGCGTGTTCGGTTATTTTCTTATATTTTAGTAGTTGGCTTGCAATCCATTTTTGTATTGCAATTTACTCAAATTTGATTAGTTTTGCTGTTGTTTTTCTGTTTTTAGTTTGATTTGAGGAATTTTGTATTCTTGGTTGAGAATTGTTCCCGTTTTGATTCTTAGTTTTGCTTCGGAGCATTATTAGTTTCTGCTAACTTGAATTGTTTTGGGCGATTTCAGTAGCAATATGCTTGCATTCTAACTTGAGATGTGTACATTTTGCTTTGACGGATTTTTGTTGATAGGTGATGAAATTTGTTGTTGATGCTTATTCCCTTTGAGTTCATGATGACCTTGCTAAATTCTTTGTTCGCTTTTTGGCTGTTTTTGGTTTTTAACTTCTGGTTTTCAGCCTCTCACATTGCTTCAGTGTGGTTTGTTTCTTGCAAGCTCACTGTTGAGCTGGCCAGTTGGTTGATATTCTGATGTGGCCCTTATTTCTCGTTCTTCTCCTTTTAATTGAGTTGTCTCTTTACCATGCTTGACTTCTTTGGATGAATTTGAATTTTTCTTTCAATGAATAGCAATTCTTGACTTTATCTTCATGTTTTAATGCAATCTGGCTGGACATTTAATCACCATTCTTTTAGGAATTGCAACTTCTTTGAGTTCTGTTTTGTAGAATATTATGGCATATTCTGCCTTGGCTTATGCTTTCCTTTACTGAATGACTAGTGAATCTCAACATTTGTGTTGCTTCAGTTGTTTGTCCATTGCATTTAAGACTACTCGGGATGTGAATCAATTTGTATTTATTCTATTCTTATCTTATGCAGATTAGGACAAGTTGAAAATGCAAGAAGGTTTCTTTGCTTTTTTGGACATCAACCAGATCCAGGGGATGTGCAGAAAATGCAGAACATAGAGAGGCATTTAAACAGATGTGCTGATGCCCGAAAAATTGGAGACTGGAAGACTGCTCTCCGAGAAGGCGACGCAGCCATTGCTGCTGGAGCAGACTCTTGTCCTCAAGTAAAATTCTCTCTGTATATCCATAATATTTTCCAAAGTAAGCAAGTTACTGGTGTTCTTATATGCAACATATTGCATTTTCAGCTATTTGCATCCAGAGCTGAGGCTCTGCTCAAACTTCAGCATCTGGATGAAGCAGATTCAGCGGTATCCAACATAACCAAGTTTGAATCAACCCCACCATCCTGTTCGCAAGCCAAGTTCTTTGGGATGATTGGTGACTCGTACCTGTTTTTTGTCCGTGCACAGGTTGAGATGTCATTAGGAAGGTGCGCTTTAGTTCATAGCTTTCATGTTAGGTTCATGATTCTGAATGATTAGAGCAGTTTATGGATCTTTTGCAGGTTTGAGAATGCACTTTCAGCTGCTGAGAAAGCTGCGCAGTTAGATCCCCAAAGCCGTGAAGTGTCAATAGTTCTGACCAAGGTCAGAGCTCTGTTTAGAGCTCGAGCAAGAGGGAATGATCTCTTCAATGCTGGAAACTTTGCCGAGGCCTGCTCTGCTTACGGGGAAGGTTTGGAGAATGATCCCTCCAATCCTGTCCTATACTGCAACAGAGCAGCTTGTAGATCAAAGCTTGGCCAGTGGGAACGCTCAATTGATGATTGTAATCAAGCTTTGAGAATACAACCTAATTACACCAAAGCACTTCTACGGCGAGCTGCCTCCAACAGCAAGGTAATTCTGACCTTTTATTATTTGGTGGTAGCTTTTCGTTGTACATTATTAGGTATATGTAGTTCTTAACTTTCTGAGTCATTGCAAGTCTATGGAGTTGCCAATGGGACATCAGATAGCATCATCTTAATCACTGGACTTTGACTGCATGTAAATTTTTCCATCTTTGATTGGAAACCAATTCGACTTTCTAGTTGAAGCTAATCTTGGGAAAGCCTTCATTATTAGATGCTTTGAGTTACTGCATCTGTCAAATTCCAGTGCTTCTGTCAATCTTTAAGCGAATCTCAGTGACTCTTGGTTTAAATTCCTCATTCTTGTCACTTAGTACTGAAATGCTCCTTTTCTTCAATGTTCACTTTTTTTTCCAAATTCTACATTGTGGGATCTGATTTTGTGAGTTGCAGTTGGAAAGATGGTTAGAAGCAGTTCGTGATTATGAAGTGTTGAGGAAAGAATTGCCAGACGACAGTGAGGTAGCAGAAGCACTGTTTTATGCCCGAGTTGCACTTAAAAAGTCGAGAGGTGAGGAAGTATACAACATGAAGTTTGGAGGTGAAGTGGAAGAAATTTCTGACACTGATCAATTCAGAGCAGCGATTTCATCACCTGGTATACACACTTTTTACTTGTAATCCATTTGTTCTTCCATGTTGGATACAGACATGCCAATCTGTACACAACTTCTGAATGATGAGTAATATGGTTAAGCTATGGATGAACATCTAAATGAAGCTTATGTCATGGTTACGCTGACAGAGTAGCATTCTTGGTTGTTTTCAGGGAAATAGAATTTTCTCCATTGGGAGTCCCTTAATGTTTTTGTTTGCGATTTTTTTTCTTCTCTTTAATATTGCTGCTGCTGGGAAAGTAGTGGAACTTTAGGAGCATAAATTGAAGTTTACGGATATTAGCTTAAATGCCCTGCTTGTAACTGAGCTGTTTCAACTCAAAATTTCTGTATACTCGTGCAATTTTTAGGTCTGAAGATATCTCTTCATACTTGGGAGGTAGTATTATTATTTTTTAGCCACAAAGATATCTGCACAAATTATGTGGAATTCAAATTTGCAATAATTATTATTGACTGTTTTCTGGAGAGTCTAGATGAAGAACACAGGGATAACTTCTTTCCATTTTTGTATTTGTATCCATGGAGATGTTCTGTGCCCTGAAACTCTCAAAACTAAATATCGTGCTCACGTTCTATTGGCAGTCAGTTCACAAATTCTTCTGAATTAACAAGTTTTTCCATTCATAGGATAAATTAAACCACGAGTGAAAGGCACCTTTTTTTTTCTTCCTTTTAGCTTTTGAGAACTCCAAAATGACGTGAAGAAATTAATTTAAAGCTTTATCCCTCCCCTTTTTTCTTAGTGTTAGACAGGCGGTTAGCTAGAATGTAAAAATTTTATAGTTTACTATTCTGAATATATCATTATGATGCTTGTTTGTTGTTTATGACTTGCATTTTCTTTTCCACTCAAATTTTCAGGAGTTTCAGTGGTGCATTTCAAGGGACGCTCAAACGAACAATCTGAGCAGATTTCTCCATTTGTTGACACTTTGTGCGTTCGATACCCATCTGTGAATTTCCTCAAGGTGAGTTTTTGATGCCTGTTGGTTGTGGACCACCACCGGTTTGATTTGTTTTAAATTCTATTGCTAGATCATAGAGTCATCCTCTTTTCTTTCTTTCTTTTTCACTAGGCATTGAAGTGCTATTCTGCTTTGCTTCATGGTCCTTGTTGAGTTCTTCATCTTGTTCCTACTTTTCAAAATGTCCTTGATTACTAACTTGGTGTGTTCATGCAACAAAGGTGGATGTTGATGAGAGTCCGGCAGTGGCCAGATCAGAGAATGTAAGGGTCGTCCCAACCTTCAAGATCTACAAGAATGGCAGCAGAGTGAAGGAGATGATCTGCCCAAGCCAGCAGGTATTGGAGTATTCAGTCCGTCATTACAGTATCTAGGAAATTGGCGCATTTATTCTTCATTCATCCCACTCCCCTTCAAAATATTCTTACATTTTACGTCCTGTCACAAGCCAGCTAGATGCTTAATAATTCTTAAGATTCAAGGCCAGAACCAAAAGCGCCAGTTTTTCCTTTGTCAGCCTTACCATTCTTTTCATTGTACTCCCTCGTCTTTATTTTTTCGTCACCATGTCCTTTTTTTTTCTATTCCATAATTAGGACGGCCGATTCTTATCCCACCTCGTCTTGGGAAGTTTGAGACTGTACCATTAGTTGGCTGTGTAGTTGTAGAGAGAGAGAGATTGGTGGGGTGGAGAAATGTGTACATGTATATATTGATATATGCATATTATAAGCCATCATATTGAATCTCTGCTATTCAAAGTTTTGTTGTCTGGCGAGTACTGGTCAGTGAGAGGATGATGATGATGATGATGATGATGATGCAGCTGGTGCAAAATCCCATCAAATATAAAAAAAAAAAAAGTTTGAGATTTCTCTCCCTATCTTTCACATTTTTGGTGCCTGCCATCCACTGTTGGTGCTCTTTTTCCTTTTCTCCTGTATGGGTATTTCTGTGTGAGCATTGTTTTCTGCAATTGAGACAACCCAGACCGGCCAGGTCCTCATCCTGCAGGGGTATAGATTTCAGCATCTGAACAATGACAGCAAGCCTCAATTTCTTTATTCAAACCTGGCTTTTTAACGGCTACATTCTGCTTTTTGGTCAGCACTTCTGGCATCTTTGTTGTTTCCAAGGCTTTTCATGATATTGGCCCTGCGTGGTTGGCTCATCTAGGGTTGTATCAGTCGGCTGTGGTGGGGCCCAGTTCCTAAACCAGTTTAGATTTGACTCACGTTAAGGGTTACTAGCAAGACTTTGGGACTCTTGCTAAGCCCTGCGTGGTTGGCTCATCCAGGGTTCTATCAATCCTCTGTAGTGGGACCCAGTTGCCAAACCAGTTTAGGTTCGACTCACGTTAAGGGTCACTAGCTAGACTTTGTGACTCTTGCTAGCTCCGAGTTGAGCCTGTTTTTCACTCAGAGGGGACAAGTTCCCTATTAAGCGTGCAATTGAGCTCGCCTTGATGACAATCGACACTTGTTTTTTTTCCTTTTTGATAATCCAAGAGAAAAAAATCTCATTACTGATCATACATCGGTTGGCCTTTGGTTGGTAAAACCCTTGAGGGCCCCCCTTACCCACCGGAGAGTACACCCAGCTTCAAACTCGTGGTGTTTAGTCAACTTGGTGGCATTCACAAGTTGCCTCTACCACATGAGTGTGCCAAGCCAAGCCACCATGATGGTTTAGATGTACTATATTAACCGATAAACCTATGACCCTATTTCAATGTTTGGTGTAAAACTTTGTGAGTGCATCTTTCCTATCCACTGGGGATGGTTTTTCATTGATTTTTTCTGTATCAAGGTAATTAGGAATAAAAAATAAATCTCTATAAGGAAAGGTCTTACTCTTAGAATAAGGGTATCAAATTGGCATTTGATACATTGTGTGGTTGGTAATGTTTGTAAATTAGGCGAGGAAATGTTAAGAGAGGGATTTGAACCCTCGGTAAACAAAAGCCTACATAGCATTTCTAGTGCCACTTAAACCACTCTGCCATCTCTCCTAAATAACCTTATTAGTTATAACCCAGAAACCAAGTGAATAAATAAAAACATATTCACCCTTCGCTCCCATCTTATTGATATTTCATTTCTACTGAATTAAACCAATGGGTTGGAATGAATCAATATTAATTACATAGGAATTACAGAATTCCTTTCATTTCGTATTTTTCAACAACCCCTCCCATGAGCTATTACAAATTGATAAATCAACTCATGGATTTTCATCAACCTTGCGGCAAGGGATGAACACCTCGGATATTACATTGCGATGTCTGATATGAATGCCTTGAGCTGACCCATCAAGTCAGGTGTGTTGAGCCATTGTGGGTGACCAATGCTGATTAGAAATCAAAATGGTATGTTATGACATATGATACCGTCAATCCCGTGGCGATTAGTGGTCCAAGTGAATGCATTTGGACGGCTGATCATATGTATGGAGTGAGAATATAACTCATCTTAGCCATTCAGATGCATTTGGTTGGATGGCTACGACCGTACATGATGCACACATAGGATACAATTCTTAAAACCCTTGATCCAGACCATTGCCAGACTACATCTTAGGGACTGAATACGCCTTAGACTTATTGATCTAGACTTGTGTTGTGAAAAGTGCTGTAGTCTGCAACACTAAATGTGGGCAGGAGCAGCTAGTGCACGTCACCTTGTGTTGGGACGTTGCAAGTTCAAATCCCAATGGTATCTTTGTATAACTGGTAGGGGTCTACCTAACTCAAGCTTGCCTTTAAAAAAAATATGGGCATTATCCTAGAAGGGCTCCACTCATCTGATACGGGTGACTTGTGAATGTCATCAAGTTACTGAATGTCACAAGTTTGAAAGTAGCATTCTTTGCCGCAAGGTTGAAGCTCGGTGTACTCCTTGTTGGGCAGAGATGACCTGGATTTTTACTAACCCAAGGCCAGCCAATGTGCGGTCAGTGATGGGGTGGTTATTCCTTGAATTACTGTCCCACGTCATTTATTGGGTATGAGATGTGGGAACATATATATATATATATATATATATATATATATATATATATATAGAGAGAGAGAGAGAGAGAGAGAGAGAGAGAGAGAGAGAGAGAGAGTTGGTCTGACATGGTGAGGGACAGAGGGGGTACAAGTTTGTAATTAAGCGAGGGAGTTGGTTTGTGGTGACAGTGGGTAGCGGGTCGGTGCATTCATTGTCCTGGGTAGAGTAAATGTCCTTTTCTCGGACAACCCAATCTTATCATTTATATTTGTTTCTTTTTCATAATTTTTGTTTATTCATACAGAATTCTGTTTATTTAAATATATGTTCTAATGTCTCATTGGCATGTGGATGTATATTTTACTCCCACCAATTACCTGTGGAAAAATGTCCTTTTTTTTAAAGGCACCTGTGGAAAATGTCTTGGTTAATGAATCCGATGCTTTGATATTCTTCATTGTGTGAGAAAGGGCAATGAACCAATTAACTAAAAAAATTATCTCCCTCTCATATAAAATATATAGTCAGAATTACTAAAAATAACAGGAAAACACTTTTGCAATTACTAAAAATAACAGGAAAACACTTTTGCAACCACTTTTCATATATATAAGAACTGAACATTATTAGGCCCCATTTCTTGTTCTACCCTGTTCTGCTCCATAAGTTTTAAGTGTCTTATGATAGGTGCAAGTTGCTACTAATAAAGGTAAGGAAGTAATGAACTAAAAATCATAGGTGCAAGTTGCATCGACTCAATCTAACCTCATAGATGTGTTCAGCATGGTTTGTTAGCTAAAGATCAAGCCTTGGATCTTGCTTTTCTTATATAAAAAATATGATATTTTGAGTTATGAAATTTTGGCACATTATCAGCATTGATTTTTTGACCCCTTTAAAAACCAAATTACTTGCTATAATCACATGATTCAAAACAAGTATCCTACTAAACAAACCATGTAGATCACATCCGTAACATTTGAACTACAGAAAAATGAATTTTTAAAGAAAATATTATTTCTACTCATTAGTTCCTTACCTTCATTAATAGCCAACATTTACCATATATATATATATATATTACCTCTGTGGGTAAGGAGCCTCTTAATTGAAACTTATAGTGAGAGGTTATTTTGACCAATTCTAACCCATGGATATATTCAGCATTGTCCAAATAAATAGAATCAATTGTTATTATTTTTTTGACATAACAATACAACTGTAGGATTGTTGAAAATTTGATACATTGTAGCTGCAAAATCTTGCATACACATTTGAATAACATGATCCAAACATGTAAATCAGATTTGGAGGGTCAAGACTCAAATGTACAAAAAGCATTACAAAATTAAAAATATTACAGCTTTTTATAGTGATACACTGCACATGATGGTAATCCCACCCTCTGAACTGTCACAAAGATGCATCTATGACCCGACACGTGACGCTAATCCGTGATGGGTGTTCATGATATTTTTTGAGGATTAAGACAAGAGTGAATAGATTTTCTAAAGTTTGTAATTAAAATTTGATATTTTAATATATGCAAAACATTTTTATTGAAATATAATTATGGCACTAAAGTATTTTAAAAATATTAAAATGGTGCCTATACATGTCAAAGTGTCCAACTGATATCCCCCTGGCGTGTCGTTGTGATGTAGCTTACAAGCCTGTTGGGGTAGTAACTGGAGCTTTACATTTACGAGTAATGCTGAGAAATTCATAATGAAAAAGAAAAGAAAAAGAAAAGTAGTGTCCCGAAATTAGGTGAGCATTCTTGCCGTATCGTTCATCACAGCTGACGGTTGGGAAAATATTTTTTGGAAAAAAATGTTTGGGGTGATAATGAAAAAAAAAAGAAAAAGAAAAGTAGTGTCCCGAAATTAGGTGAGCATTCTTGCCGTATCGTTCATCACAGCTGACGGTTGGGAAAATATTTTTTGGAAAAAAATGTTTGGGGTGAGAGAGGCTCGAACTCTCGACCTCAGGATCACTCGTAAAGCTATGAGACCTACGCGCTAACCAACTGCGCCACCACCCCGGATTGGTTACTTTTGGCATGGTATTATTCTAAACGATGAACCAGATCAGGTGATCGACCAAACCACGTTGGCAAATGCTTTGACATCCCCACCGTCCATTGTTCCAATCGCGCAAGTTGCAAGGCACAGTAACAAGGTTTTGATAACATCATCATTGAAGGTCATGTTGGTGACCGTTGATCCCCAGAATAAACGGTGGGGATGTTAGAGCATTTTCCCACCGTGATAACCATGCCATACGGGAACTGTATATGACCAGATGAGGCCACTCTTATGTTCCCTTTCAATTTTAATGATGAGCCATTTTTCAGTGAAAAAGTATGAATCGTAGTCACAAAAATGGACCGGGTTTAAAAAAAACATCACGAAAATAAATATTTAAAAAATTGATATAATCCTTAAAAATGTGATATTTTCAAAATATCACGTTTTTGCCATGATATAATCACTTATTAATTAATGTGATATTTATATTGTTATATGTTGTTTATATTTTTTATGTTTTCTTATATTTCTATATATTTTTAAATTTAAATATGTTGATCTTTTTTCATTAAAATATTTTTTTTTAAATTTACCACAAGTTTTTCCTTTGCCCAGAAAATCCTAATAATGATATTTATGACTGTTATGAATGCCCATTTTGTCTAATTTTTCTCTTCTGCATCGAGCCAAATGGCAACGTGTTTTCCAAATTAAAGAAAAAGAAAAGTAAAACTGATATTTTATTTGGGTTTGGATTTGTCAGTTTAGAATTTTCCTTAATCCATCTCTTGCAAAGTCAAGTTTTTTTGTTTGGGTTTGGCGTAATGGGATGAGACCTAAGCCGCTAGGCAGGTGGTCTAGGTTCAAATCCCATGGGTGTCATCCGTTGTGTAAGCCAAAGTGTGGCGACTCCCTGGGGGCAAGGGGTAAGCCTACAAAGTTTTACGCTGCCAGGACAGCGATAGTAAGTTCGACAAGCAAAGGCAAGGTGGCTAGGTGTCTGAATAGATGAAAGCAACCATTAGAATTACATTGGGCTTCCTTAGTTTTTCATCTACATATTGGATTTATGTTAAATCCATTTAAAATTTAGGGTTGCTTACCTACAATTAAGGGTCAGTAGGGACTGTAGTGGAGGTTGGAATTCATTTATGATCTAGTTTTGCTTTCTTTATTTTCTTTGATTTGCAATTAATTAGTTTATTTTTTGGTAACCTATTGTAGTTTGTAGCTAATAGGCCGATACAGATACTCAAGTGTATCGTTTTGAATAGGCCAAAAAATAATTAAAAAATATTATGAACGTGACACATGTTAAAACCATTAAAATAATATTAAAAAATAATTTTAAGCTATTTTTTTACATTTATTAAAAAATAACCGATTCAAGTCAGTATCGTATCGATTTTCTTATGATACAATGCATATCGGTCGATTTACACACCGATACTGATAACATTGAGAAAGGGGCATTGGGTGGAATGGCAGCACAATCTAGTGGAAAACACAGTGATGATAATGTTTGGTGCGAGCTTGGTTGCAGCCACAGCAATGTGTAGTGGTAGCACTAGCACGGCGTGCAATGACCAACTAGGCCATTAGCTATAAAGTGTTTGTGTGATGGCACAGACATGGCATGTGCATTGGGACATTAGGAAACAGTGACTTGTAGAAGATGTGCCAATGTGTGTCATTCAGAGTTACTGATAATGGAGAAGGGATTAGATGCAATCTAATTCCACCAAAAAGAGAAAGAAAAAAAAAAAGTGCTGCTCCCCTAGCTGACCAACATATTCAGACAAAGGTTGACTGGTTCTTGACATGTTTGGGGCCGATCAACACGTGTCGCCGTGTCGTGCTAGGAGACGAGACCGGCACCTTTTTTTTCTTTTTTCTTTTTGGTGCAATTGCATTGAAACTGATCCACTTCCTAATGATACCCAATGTTGTTTGGTGTAAAACATGCAATGTTGGCATGCAAAGTAGGCAGCCAAATGGGTCTGGGTCCCCCAAAAAATAATCGGTTTCCTCTTCAATGCAAGGGTCATATGCCTAGAGAATACTGAGAGTGAGACACAAGCCATGTGGGGGACATAACCTCTCCATTGCAGGACAAAGGGTGCTCGAGTACGACAAAGTTTTTTTTTTGTAGGGTATGAACGTGCAAGCCATCACTAGAATTTTTGAGTTTTTTGAAAGGCAAGCTGGGGTTAGGCAGACCCCCTACCAGTAATACAACGCTACCATGGGATTTGAACTTGCAACGTCCCAACACAAGGAGACGTGCACTAGCTGCTCCTACCAAACAAGCGCAGCCCCCGTTGGTACAAGCCATCATTAGAATTGGGTAAAGGATGTTAGTGATGAACGAATCATTACGGGGACTCAATTATGCATGAACGAGATAGGCAATGTCACTAAGATACGTGGACACGACACTTGATGCCGGTTGGAGTGGAGTGCAAGTTCAAAATTTTTTTTTTTTGGAAAATAGGACACGAGGACATGGAATTTTTAATTTTCAATAAAAAAATTACATTTTTTGGTATTGGATATTAAAAAACACTCATTTATTGAAATTACACAAAGACAGCAAAAATATGAGAATAATATCAAACTAATAGTTGTACGTGTTAGTGTCCCGGTCATGTCACTAGGGACATGCTGCCAAAATGGAGTGTCCCTGTGACATAGGAGATAGGTACTTGGATCTCATAGTAGATTTCCAATCTGAATCTGGTAAAGATTTGAGTTTGTGACATTGGATCTGCTGAAAATGGATAAAACTTGTTGATTTTCATATAAAAAAACGCAAAATGGGTCTGTCAGAACCGACTCTGGTTCTGATCTGATTAATTTACTTGATTTCAACCCCAAACTAATTATGAACGACCATTTTTGTTCTGGATCCAGCCCAAATTCCTATGTACAAATTCATAATGTGGGTCGAAGCCAGGTAGACTTGGGTTGGAGGCATTATATCTTTTTATGTGAAACTATTTCTTTTATTAAAAACAAAAGGGTTGGGTGCTCAAAGTACTATTAATCATGATTATCTTATCTAAAAGGTATGACCAAATTTCCAATGTAATTGGTTTTCTTAATAAAGAAAGCTATTAAGGCACAATTAATAGGTGATCATCACTAGATGCCATTGCAAAGCCTAAACCAATTAGTCCAACCTTTTGCCATTTAGGCCTTGTTTGGAAACTAGTAGCTGGGATAGGAAGTGCCATTTGAGGAAATGAGAATTGCCAAATCCTGGATTTGGCAGCTACCACCTCTCTCTTAGGTGGTAGCTATGAATTTCATTCTTTAGTGTAAATACAAAGGTGAGAGGACTTCACTTCTCATCCCAAATGCATAAACACCCAACCCAGCTACCAGTTTCTAAACGACCACCACACCTTGCTCCGTTTAGACCGGGGATATGGAGGACATGAAATGGAGATGAAGGTGGGGATGGAGGTGGCGTCCCCGCTTCGCCCGCTCCCCAATCCTTCTTCAGAGATGGCAATGGATCGAGGGAAAATGGGGCTCCACCCCGCCTCGCACCGTTTGGACCAGGGATGAGGACATGAAACGGAGGCGGGGATGAAACTTAAAATCAAAAGCCATGTGGGAATGGAGGGCAGTATTTTGAGACGGGACGAGTGCGGAGACCTTGTCCCCCGCCCCCAGTCCACTGTCATCCCTAGGTCCCAAGGAGTCACCATAATTCGGCTTGGGCAAGGAAACATAAAATCCCTATTGAATGCGTGCATGTGCTTGTGACCTAAACTGACAATTTTTATCTACTATTTCAAACGAGGGTGTAGCACAGTCCTTGGCTTGGTACAACTACTGCTTCAACTTTAACGTTCTGGTTGGCTTGTGATTAAAAAAGATTGTAATTGAATGTGTTCATGTACGTGCAACCTAAACCGGCCATTTTTGCCTGCCTGCTCTTTGAAATTAAGGGTTGCACGGTTTTATTTTCAACTCAATCCCAACCATAGCATTAATGGCTTATGTATGTTGGTAGCTGCACATATTAACATCATCAATAAGAGAAAATTCGACTAGTGTGTGCACGCATGCGTGCGTGTGTGCATATGATACCATATAGTTTTATCATCTTGGTGTTGCTCGCGACTCAAAAGAACAAGATGGCATGTTATGTGATCGGGCAATTGTGAGTTTTTTTTAGATAGAGAAAGTTGGGGTTAGGCTAGGGGTGTCAACTGGTCTGGTTTACCCAGACCCAACCTGACCCGAACCAAACCCTATAGAGTCTGGGTATGGTGACAAATAAGAAGACCCGATTAAGACCTGGGTTCGGACCCAAAGGTCCGATTAATTCACGCACTCAGGTACAGTTTGTGAAAATTTATACCAGACCAAGGCCCGATCGATTAAGACCCGCAAATTTTCAATGTAAAAATGATACAAAAATATTATTTTATCGAGTATATATGGGAGTATATATGGTCCGGGCTTGGTTCATGTAGTTCTTATCAGGTTCGGGTATGATTTCTCCAATAGTAAAGCCGATTAGACCCAAGTTTGAACCCAATACCATACCTGAAAATCTGGTCCAAGTCTGGTTCCACCTGGGTCCGAACTAAACCGGACCTATCGACACTCCTAGGTTAGTCCGACCCCTAGTACCATTTGGGGTTAGAACTTGCAATGTATGTGCACTAACTGCTCCTGGCAGGCATAGCACCGTTGGTGTTGGTATCAAGCAATTGTGAGTTGATGTGATGGATTTAATGCCCAAACTGAATAGAGGTTTGGAAAAGCAAGGACCTACAAACTATCTGAGAGCCTCCTTGGAGTTTCCAACTTCTCTTCAAGCCTGATGACCTCTTGTAAAAACATGGACATATACATGCGTAGACACAGAGTCTCTAAAAGGCCAGTGTAGGTGCTCTTTGAGTACCATAGCATTACTTATATATAAAGAGAAAGAGATATGTAAACATGTTAAATGGGTTTCCTTGACTTTTTTGATATATTTTTTAATTATTCTAGCCTCATGATGTGTGGTAGATTTACTATGAATTTACAGCCAGATCATATATAAGAGGTACTTCACATATACATGAGAAAATATGTATATCCATATATTTTTTGCATAATAATCTTTGTTTTCATATTTGTATCTCTTTGATTAGAAGAAGTTGAAAACTTATGTTTTTATAATTATTGAAAAGTCGAGACATAGGACTATAATTTTACTATTTTGAATTAGAATTGAAAACTACTCTAGAATTTTCGTTGCTGAGTTTTAAGACTGAAACAAAAATATGCTTTGCAGACAAAAACAATCAAACCATCTATCTTTCAAAAGATGTTTAGTGATCTTAGTGGAGTTGAAAAGCTAATGCTCTTATCTGTCTTTGTCATTTTCATTAATTTTTCAGATTTTTTGTGTAGGTGGCTGTAAAATAGTATAAAATAATTAGGATAGGTGCAATCATGCTTGTTCATTTCATGTTTTAAGAATGTTGTTGGAGTTGTATCTCAGCGTCTGCTCATCATTTTTAATGAATTAAGTGTCATTCAAAATATATTTTTGTCTAATTTTTTTATTATCTTTTATATTTTTATGAAATCCTTCATTTTCTATGTTGAAAATCAGTGACAAAATCTGTCAGAAATCTTAGATGCAATGCTTAGGTACATATTTGGGAGAAAATTCACACATGTGAAAGCTAAAATGATCCTTTTTACATATGATTATTTGTGGCTTTAGTCGATTTTGGCAAATTGTGAGTTTTTTAGAAAAATACATCATTTTTGCCGTATAGTATGATCATTTTCATGTTATTTGGGTTGACCTGAACCAACAGGTAGAGTTGGGCTTGGGCTTTGATTTTTGCTAGATATGTGATCTGACCCAGCTGACCTCAAGTGGTTTCTTATATATTTGTATGTAAAAAAAAAATTGGCATAGTGAGGTGGAGCCTTGGCCGCTAGATGGGTGATTCTCCTAGCCATGGAGCTTGCTTTATGCCACCGGCACGTGGACCTCAGGTAATGCAGGTTGAGCCAACACAAGTAGGTCTTTGTATTGGGTGCAGTTTCTTTGGATTATAAATAGAAAAAACAACTTCCAAATATACTCTAGTTTATGTGGGTTGTGTTTGGGATTCCATTTTCTCGATCCGTCGTACTCTGAACCTGAGTACTTCTTATTTGTGGTGCAACCGACGGGTCAGATATCGACCCAGAGACAGCCCGAGAAAGCCCTGTATCACATCATCATGTTGTAGCCCTCACCAAGTTTTTATCATGATATGTGTTATCATATTTATTATGTTCCTGTCAAATTTTCTTTCTCTGTTTTTCTATCTGGACCAGAAATTATTGGCTTGGTAAATGGGTTGGATTTGAGTTGAATTATGCCATTTGAGTCTATTTCTGACACCTGGAGCATAGATCGAACTCAGTATTCTTATATGGGTCTAGACTAAAAAAAGTGGATCTGAATCCCAATCTTACTTTTGTGCGACAGCAATAGATTGCCATACATGAAAGATAAAAATGGATTGGATCCAATCTGGATCAGACGTATATCCAACAGAAAATGGTGATCATTATGCAAGTCCATATCCAACCAAGTCCAATAAGATAGATCCAATTCTGCACGAAATCCACAACTTGAGCCTATCTTTAGATCCATAACAGAAAGTGTGTGACCTGGATCGTTGTAAACACCTCAAATTTTTCAAATCCGTTTTGGACACCTTCTTTTGCAAATTCCAAACTCCCTTTTGTATTTCTGATTTATTCAGAAATACATTTGAATCAATTCCTGATCTCGAGTTTATCTGATATCCGAGATCTAATTTCACCTCTTGAGTTCTAATTCAGATCCAAGATCCATTTCCAGGTTTGATCCAATATCCAAATCTAAATTCCATCATAAGCTTGGATTTTTTCATTTCAAAGATCATTTTTTATAAATCCATTTCCAGGGTTCGAACCAATTTCCCTCATTTTGATCTGCAATCGAAATCCAGATTCGATTTTTATTCAAAACCTCAAATCCAGATCCTTTTCAAAATTTAATTTTTATTCAAAATCAATTTGGGGATTTCAAATTCAATTTTTATCCCCTTTTTTTAAATTCAATCTGGATTCGGTTTTTAACTCAATTTGGATTTTGAAAATCAAATTGGATCTTGGATCCAATTGAAATCTGTTATTTTCAAATTTTCCCTTTTTCTTTCATCTTTTATTTCACTTATATTTTTAAAATTTTAAAAAAATAAAATAAAATAATATATATATATATATTTAAATAAAGGGTGCCATTTGGCATTTTTCAAATTTATTTTAAAATCCACTTTTTAAAAACACCTTTTTGCTTTTAAAACACACATGGCCATCACTTGCAAAGTGATGCCATGTGTTAAATTTTAAGCCAAATGCCCAAACTACCCATTTAAAATATTTTGAAAAGACACACATGGGCACAATGATGCCATGTGTCAAAATTTTTGATAAAGGGCATCTTTGCCCATTTAACAAACTAAAAAGGGCCACATGGGATTGGCGCCAACCCCATGTGGGACCAATGCTACCTCAACCCTCCAAAAAGAAGGAGGAAAAGAAGAAGAGAAGAAGGAAGAAAAGGAGGAGGAAAAGAAGGAAGAAAAAAAGGAGAAAAGAAGGAGAAAGAAGAATAAGAAGAGGTAGAGAGGAAGAAGAAGGGATCAATCATTTTCTCCTCCTTTCTCTCTCCTTCTTGCTTGGGGTTTACGCCAATTTGGAGAAGCTTTCAGTCCTCTCTTTCAGACCTCTTCAGCCAAGGTGAGTACTCCTCTTCTATTTCCTTTAATTTTTTTTTATTATTCTGTTATTTTCTCCATGTGTCGCCCCTCTTATTCTCTATATTCTTTTAAATTTTGTGTCATAGCATGATTAATGGATTAGAATATGAGTTTTCATCTTATTATTTTATGCATTTCAATCTTTGTTTAACATATTTTTCATTGAGCCAAAAGAATTGAAGTGATTTGATCTTTTTAGATCAAATCCTTCTTTCAAATGGGCTATAGCAAGTTAGATTTGTGCCTCGGTCATTTTTATTTTATTTTAATACATTTTCTGTCTTAATTCTTCATCATCCATGCATTCATTCATGGTTTAAGGCATTAGATCTCACGTTTGAGCATCCACGTATGTGCAGTTTGCTTTTATCATGTTCAATTGTCTTTAAATTGTACTTCAATTCTGATGCATTTTAGATTTGTCAATTCGCATGTAATCAAAGCACATTTTGATTTGAGTTTTTTACAACAACTTTATGCATGTGTTTTCAAAATCTCCACAAAAAATCAGATCATTCTGAGTTTATTTGACTTACTTTAAAAATCAAAATTTGAAACTTGTTATTCTGCACCGTTAGGATATTAGCAGAATCAGGACAGACTTGTCGAAGCGATTTCTCCCTAACCGGAGATGATCTCTCTGATTCATAAAAAAGAGTGTCTTCAGGATTGAATTTAGTTTGTTTATGCCAAACACTAGCAATTTTTATGGTGCTTTCATACCTATTTTTGGTTGGAAACCATGACCCTATCACCCTATGTCATTTTAATGACTCAAATTTTGATCTATTTTGTGAGAGTCATATCTTTCTAATGGAATATTATTTCTCAATTCTGTAAAAAAGGTTATCTTCGTTATATGTTTAGTTCATCTCTGCCAATTTTTAGTAATTTTCATGGTCAATTTCTATTTTATTTTGATTAAATATTGAAACCTTATATTTTGGTTCTATATGAACAATTCTGGCCCCATATTATAACTGTTAGTTTCTTTCAGCAAATCGCCATTCAATTTGCAACATCTTTCAGCAAATCATTGTTCGATTTGTAGTGTCTTTCAGTAAAATCGTCATTTGATTTGCGACTTTCTTCAACAAATTATCATTCGATTTGCGGTGTCCTTCGGCAAATCGCCATTGCGATTTGTAGTCTTCTTTAGTAAATCGTTATTGCGATTTACAATGTCTTTCAATAAATCGATGTGTGATTTACAATTTTCTTCAGTAAATCGCTATTGTGATTTATAGTGTCTTCAACAAATCGCTATTGTGATTTATGATGTTATTCAGCAAATTGTTATTCTAATCAGGACCAACTTGCCGAAGGCGTATCTCCCTAACCGAAGATCGTATTTCTAATTCGTAAAAAGTGGTGTTATTGTGATTGAATCTAGTTTATTTCTAATAATTTTCAGCAATTTTTATGGTTATTTCATGTCTGATTTTTGTGAAAAACCAGACCCCTATCATTCTGCATTATTTGAGTTGCATAGGTTTTAGTCCATTTTGCTAGAGTCATATCTCTCCAACGGAAGATCATTTTTCAAATCTGTAAAAATGGTTTTTTTTATTTATGCGTTTAGTTTATTTCTGTCAATTTTTATAAATTTCTATGCTCATTTGATTTTTCAATTTTGTTAAAAACCAGAACTGGTTACAGAACTTCAGGTTTTGTAACATGTTCATTTCCTGAAATAGAACAGTGACTTTTCGAAGTCACTATTTCTAAACCAAAACTGATTTTCTTGTTCTGTAACTTAAAAAAGCTTTTTAAGTATGTTAGAAAACTTCTCTCACAAATTTGGTACAATTTGAATTCGTAGGGCCTCCGAAACATCTAAAGTACAGAAAACTACTCACTTTTCTCAAATTCTTGTTTTCTAAAACTTAAGTCTCAATGCATGATTAATATCTGGAGATTCGAAGAGAATTTGCATAATCTGTAAAAAATAAAAAGTTTCTCTGATGTGTCATGAATCCATGGGATAAACTTGAGCTCAATTTGAGCTCTTTTTTACTTCATTTTAGCCAAAACATTCTGACTGGTTTTCTGTAGAATTTTACTTCTACAATTTTTTTTTCTTTTTACCTGATAAAGGCTTCAATTTTGATTTTACCTTCCATGATTTCTCAAAAATCTTTAATATTAAATGGTTTTTAAGATAAGTGCAGAGTCTTCATAATAATTATAAGCATTTTGATACATCATTTATTTTATTTTGCTTAATTTTTCTCATTTTGGAGCTTGAAAGGCTTATTTTGGTTGATTTTCTTCAATTTTCCAATATTGAAGGAAAATCTGATTAAGCTTACATTTATTACTAGTATGTTTACTCAATTTTGCAGGTATTTTATTTTCTTTATTATTTCCTTTTCCAATTATTGTGCTAATTCAAAGGTCGTAATAATTAGATTAATGCAAAATTTTATTTTTATGCTTAGTTTAGAATGAATGGGCATATAGATTAATTTTAATTTCTCATAATTGATTGTTGTATTTTTCTTTTATTTTTTTAATTCAATATGGAAAACACGAATGTGCACGTGCACCATTTAATAAAGGGTTAATAAAACTAAGTAAAGTTCGTATTTACGGCCATAGTCAGAATATGAATAATACTTAGAATTATTATTCTTTATTAAAATACAAAAATCGATTTATACTCTTAAGTCAATTTCAAAAATCATCATATTTTACAAAAATACATTTTCTTCCTTTATTAGAATCCAAAATAAAGATTAATTCAGAGTATATTCGTGGTCATAGTTATAAATATATAAAAATTTAATCTTGTTTTAATTTTATAAAGGTACAAAATTAATTTCATTCCTTATTGAAATTTAAATAAATATTAAATTAGAATATGTTTGTAGTCATAGTCATAAATATATTAAAATTTAATCTTGTTTTAATTCTGTTAAAGAATGCAATTTGCTTTTTAAATTTAATTTCAAACAAATTCTTTTAATGCATTCATCATTTAAGATAAAAATCACATCATTTATTTCTCTTTTTCTAAAATTCAAAATTTTCAAAGTATTCTTCATTTTTTCAAGCATTTTCTAACTGATTTTTAAAATATTTTTTCTAATTTATTATCAAAACATTTTTCGATTTTATTCTAAGTCATTTTCAAATCATTTTCATGTTTATTTTAAACCACTTTCAAAACATTTTTTAATTTTAGTTCAAAACATTTTCAAGTTAATTTCAAATTTATTTCAATTCATTTTCAAACTTATTCAAAGTATTTTTGAATTTTCAGACTTTCTAAAATCCTCCTTTTCAAAATAACTTTAACTTTCAATTTCGAATTTTCATTCCAATTCCAAAATTTGATTTCCAATTTCATTTTCAATTCATTCACAATTTCGATCTTTGAATTTTAATTTTAATTTTAATTTTAATTTTAATTTAAATTCTTAATTTCAAAATTCAATTTCGAACGTCCAATTTCATTTGTAATTTCAACTTTTTCAGAGTTCAAAATTCCATCAAATCAATTTCAAGATCTAAATGATTTTAGAAATCATTTCAAGTCTATTTCAAATCTATCCTAATATAATCTTTCAGATCAAGTTTCGAAAAGTCACTTGGGAATTCATTTTTTGAAATATTTTTAAGTATTTTTTAAACAACTTTCTCAAAAGCATGTATGTTTTCAAGTTCAAAACCATAGCACAAGCATGATTCTATATGCATTTTGGACTTAGAAATAATTTCTTAGATAAATTTGAATAAAGTAAAGGCATAAATTCGATCCTTGGTTCGATTACCCCTAGTAAAGGCGCCAGGAACGGTTGAACCTCGTACCGACGAGCGAATCCCGTCTCTCCATTTTTCTGCAAAATTTCAAAACGGAGACGAGTTATTTTCAAAACTTTTCAAAAGGTCAGTTTGACTTACAAAAGTAAAATTTTGCGATGATAACAATCGTCCAATCAAACCTGATCTATTTTTTACTAGGGATGTCAATGGGTCTGTTTTACCCAGACCCGACCCGACCCGAACAAAACCCTATAGGGTTCAGGTATGCTGATAAATAATAAGACTCGAGTCCGGACCTGAAGGTCCGATTAATATATGTACCCAGGTTCAGTTTGTGAAATTTTATACTAGACCCGGACCCATCATGAGTTCCAATTAAGACCTATCTTTTTCAATGTAAAAATGATAAAAATATATATATATATATGGTTTTACCGGGTATGGTTCGGGTCTTGTTCATGTAGTTCTTATTGGGTCCAGGTATGGTTTTTCTTATAGTTAACCCGATTACACTCGGGTCTGGACCCGATACCATACCCAAAAAATAAGTCCAAATCTGGTACTACTTGGGCCCGAACCAAACCCGACCCGTTGACACCCTAATTTTTACCCATTTTATGATTTTCATAATTAGGAATGCTTGTCGTCAATAACGACCAAAATAGTTACCATAATAACTAGGGACGGGGCGGGGGACAAGGTCTCCACCCCCGCCCTGCCTCAAGATTAGAACCTCCATCCCCGCCTCCATCCTCGCACGGGGATGGATTGTAACCTTCACCCCCGCCTTCATCCCGTTTCATATCCTCCATATCCCCGGTTCAAACGGGGATGAGGCGGGGCAGGGATATTGCGGGGAAAAGTGGCAGGGACGGGGATGAGGCGGGGATCGTGGTGGGGACGGGGCAGGGAAAAGTGTATGTCCATCCCCGCCTCCATCCCCGTTTCATATCCTTCATCCACGGTCAGGGGCCTGCTTTTCCCCTGTCCACTGTCATCCCTAATAATAACTATCATCATAACCTAGGGATGGCATTTGGACCGAGTGGAAACGGGCCTCACCCCGTTTGGACCAGGGATGAAGGACATGAAACGGGGATGGAGGTGGCCCCACCTCGTCCCGATATTCTCCACCTTGCCTCGCCCCACCCCGATCCCTGCCTTGCCCCACCCCGGCCCCGTCACGATCCCCGCCCAGTCCTCAATCCTTCTTTAGGGATGGCAATGGACAGAGGTGAAATGTGGCCCCTCCCCGCCTCGCCCGTTTGGACTGGGAATGGAGGACATGAAACGGGGATGAAGGTTAAAATCCAAACCCGTACAGAGATGGAGGTCCGGATTTTGAGACGGGGCAGGGGTGGAGTCCTTGTCCCTCGCCCCGGTCCACTGCCATCCCTACCATAACGTAACCTCTATCTCCGATTCATGCTCTTATTCAAGTACCGAGAATTACAACAAAAAGAAAAATTGGACACAGAAAGCTGGGGTTAGGCAGACCAGTTATACAACAATACCATTGGGATTCGAACTTGTCCCAACACAAGGTGACGTGGAGTAGGTCTCGAGAAATTACAATTGCTAAGCTGCTCATTGCATTGCCCTAAGAGGTGCTTCTCATGTGGTAGGGACAACTTGTGAAAAGTCACCAAGTTGACAACAGGGTGTCACGAGTTCAAAACCCATGGGGGCGTCCCTTACTCAAAGATCGAAGTTGCCAAGTTGGGCTTACTTTCTGGTGAACAAAGAGACTCAAGGGTTTTGCCAACCTGAGGCCTGTCAATATGCGGTGGGTGATGGGGTTTTATATGACCCAACAAAAAAAAACTCATTACATCAAGAGAGAGAGAGATGCGCAGTTCCATACGTTCCTAAAGAACTTGATGTTTTTTTGTCCGATAGACAAAGCTAGGGTTAGACAAACCCCTACCAGTTATACAACTATTCCATAGGGATTCGAACTTGCAATGTCCCAACACAAGGTGACTTGCACTAACTTAATGTTACCGCGAAATTGCGATCTTGGCTAATTCGGAACCGACAGTCTATGGTGTACCACGAGCCCTGATTGGGTTCCTCTTCTGTAATTTTTGTGAAAATTATCTTTCTAATAAACAGGTAAGGGTTCGCCTAACCCAAGCTTTCTACGTCGAAGAGAGGAAGAGAGAGAAAGAGAAAGAGAGTTGGTGAAACCGCACAATTGAAACAGTGACCTTGGTTGTGTAGTCAACACGTGAATGAGTTGCAGGTAGAAGTCGGAACACGCCATTCTGGATAAGGGATCAGTATGGCCACGTAACTAATAAGAAAGGGAACATAAAATTACATTGACTAACTTTATACACTGGGAGCCTATCATTTCACAGATTATCTAGGTCTAGGAAAAAAAAATTCCAAATATAAGACTTCATATATAGAAGGTAGTTTTGATAAGTAAAAAATTATTGTTTTTCAGAGGCTTCTAGAATTATTTTTTATAGATAAAGTGACCCCAAATCAGGTCCCCCTACCAAATAAGCAAAGCCCTTATGGGCAGAGGCATCTAGACTTCACCTAAAGCATTGTTAACTAACTTAACAAGTGCCTCAAGAAATAGTTGAATTTTAATAAAACATATGGATATCGTTTTAAAAAAATGCTGAAATATTCTAGGAAGGTATTGATTTTACATGGCAACAGGTGTGTCCACACAAATTATTTTGTTAGGAATACTTAACCTAAAGTTCCTTGATCATTGTGGCAGCTCAAGCATTTGATAAAGAATACGATGCAAGCATCATTTGGAGATCATTTGAAAAAAAACAATTGACTGGTTTTTTCAAAACAAAAAGAAGAAGAAAAAAGATTTGACTGAAAATAATGAAATAAACAAATGAGAAAGCAATGTACTTTCTGGTCACAAGTTTTATATGACCAAGGGTGGCTCTTGTGCTTGCAAAAGCATTCTCTAAATATAGTATAGGATGAGCTTTCTTCTACTCTCTCTCTCTCTCTGCTAAGAATTTCCATCTTTTCATTGTTAGGTTATAGATCAAAGCTAGCATGCCCCTCTTTGTCATCATCTACAATTTTTCCCTGTAAATATGATAATCGGATATGACAATCAGATACTAAGTTGGATGGTATCAGACAAAACTGAATCAGGATCTGACTAGCTTAAAACCTTATATTTACACATAATTGGATTTGGATTTTGACAGATTCGGACTCAAATGCAAAACTCAATGCTGAATCCAGGTCAGATCCGAATTTGACTACCAAATCCAACTAATCAGATTCAGGTTGGATCTCGACGACCTATGGACATCCCTACAAATGAGAGAGCACACCCAGTTTTGGTAAACACACCTATGAGATTCGAACTCATGACACTTTGAAAACTTGGTGACGTTAGCAAGTTGCCCAACCAGATGAGTGGAGTCCTTGTGAGCAAACCAAATTACTTTTTGTTTTGAAGATTGTGTTTTTTAGCTAATCCCATATAATGTAACAAACTAAAAGAGAGTTTTAAGTGGTAATCAGATTGTCGTTGCTTCTAGATGGCTTTGGTTGTGATTTTTAATTTTTTTTCCTTGAAACCATGGTTTTTTTTTTTTTTGGATAATCCAAGGGAACCCTCTTTGTCACTTACCGCACATTGGTTGGGCTCTGGTTGGTAAAACCCTTGAGATCCCCCCTACTCACCAGGGAGTACACCCAGCTTCGACCTTTCAGCAAGAGACGCTAACCCTGTGTTTCGAACTTGTGTCATCCCATCAATTTGGTGGCATTCACAAGTCACCCCTACCAGATGAGCGAAGCCCTTGGCTTGAAGCCATGGTTTGTGACAGTAGAGTTTCATGAAACAATGAACCAGTATTGATATGATCAGGTTTAGAATGTTACTACCATGGATTTGATCAGGTCTAAAATCAATTATGAGATTTCACGGTCAGAAGTCGATGTAACCAAATGAACTAGCAGAAAACACAACCATTTCACCTCTTAGAAAGATATAAACTGGAATGTCAGCCATATATTTTCATTGAAGCATTTGCATCATGTTTTTTTTTTATATTTACACGGTGAAACCACCCCCAGGATCAAAGACCTAACAGCACTGGCTTTGCCTGCCGTATTTACAGTCACTGTCCTGGCGGTGTAAAACTCCATGGACTTACCCCTTGCTCCCAAGGAATCACCACTCTTCGGCTTGTGCAAAGGGTGATCATGGTTAAAAACCTGTATTGTTAATATCCGAAAAAAAAAAGCAAAATCGTGAAACTCTAAATCATGTGATCCACACTTGACTAGTATTAACACTAACAAAACTCTATTTTAGCAAAGTTTTGGTTCAAATAAGAATTCCCTTGTTATCTACTTGTTGACTGGAAATGGCAATGTTTTCTCCGACTACATAAACCAACATTTGTATAATTTCAAAACATGGTTAAGAGTTGTGAATCTTTGTGTAAAGTTACTGTCAGGACCCGAGCTTTGCTGAGAACGATCCTACAAATTTTGGTGAGCTGAACATGAGGCATAGCTCAAGCGAAGGGGGCCGCACCAGGAGCAGGAGGGATGTGCAGCATTGGGGAATAGTGAGTCATCTTTCCTGATCGGCTACACAAGAAAGCGTAAGGTGGATGGGAGGTCGATGATAAGAGAGAGAGAGAAAAGAAGTTTCTTCGGAGTCGATAACGAGCATAAAAAAGAGGCAAGGGAAAAATATATTCCTTAATAAAACAAGAACACAAACCAAAAACAAAGTTTAGAGAAATCTCTTAATAAACTTCATTGAAATTAAACTAAGCATGATACATCTATTTATAGATCTACAAGAGGGTAAAATGGTAAAAATACATGCAGTTCTCATCCTAGAGAGGACTTTAAGGGGTGCATCCAACCAGAGTTTCAGCCTGAGCAGTCCAGGATGAGCGGGTTTCTCTAGAAGTCCTAAGAAAAAGGAAAAGTCCCTCTACACAGTCTCAATTGAGCAGGTCCTAGCTGGGGTAGATATAGTTAGTCAGACTCGAAGTATGAAAGGGTCTATAACAAACCACCACTCTAAAACTCATCTTTCCCTCAAGGCTCTCTGAGCATTGAGCTGTTAGTCGGTCCTCATCTTTTTTTAATCGTGTTTCACCTTATGGGTTATGAGTTCACAATAGTAATACACCTAGTCTAATGCAATCAAGGTAAATGGCTGAATGACACACAGACTAACAATAAAGTGAAGAACAATAACAAAATTCATATATGTATTCTAAGACTGACAAAAAAAATTCATAGTGATTCAATCATGCATATATGTGTTCTAAGGTTGTCAAAAAAATGTCACAGTGATTCATGAATGGATATAATGTTTATAAGGTTGTCAAATAAATGTGTTATGTATCACAATCATGCATATAAGTGTTATAAGGCAGTCAAAAAACTTTCATAGTGATGAAATCATGCTTATATGTGTTCTAAGGTTGTCAAAAAACTTTTATATTGATTCAATCATGCATATATGTGTTATAAGGCAATAAAAAAACTTTCATATATACTAATATCATGATCATATGTGTTATAAAGTTGTCATAGTGACGAAAGAATGCTTGTATGTGTTCTAAGGTTGTCAAACCACTTTCATAGTGATTCAAGCATGAATATATGTGTTATAAGGCAGTCAAAAAATCTTATAGTGATGAAATCATGCTTATATGTGTTCAATCATACATATACTAGCTTAAAATATAACAACATGAAACAAATTACATGAATCTTTATACCTGACGGGCAGCGGAGCTCATGTTGAATTCAGACGAAGTTCTCCTATCTCAAAAAAAGTTGCACAACTCATTATGGGCAAGGTTGGTAATGACTTCATGTAAAAAGTCATGCATTTTGTCCTCAAGACGCTAACAGACACCGTCCCAAGACATAGCAGGGTCAATCGGACGATAGGAGTTGATGCTGACGGGAGAACTCTGAGAGCCATGGTTGTAGGAGGCAACGACTGATGCGGTGTTCATGTTACTCCCAAACCCGAATACACGACCCTTTTGGGTTCACCGGTTGCAGTCACCTATGCTGTAGGATCAAAAGGCGGATGCTGAGTGGAGTCATCGTCATATCGCTCTACCATCTGTTGCTCGTATGACTCCTATAAAGTAATGATTATAATATGAATTAATAATCAAGAATTACAATGTTTATGATAATGTAGTTCATAGTAACTTGTATATTACAATGTTTATTAATACAATAAATATATACCGATGTCACTCTCGCCTTCTCCGATACAAACTCTCCCGTGCTCTTATGTTTATGTGTTTCAACAAACACATCCTTGTAAGGCACAATGCCTCCTTTTTCTGCTTTCTGCAAGATTAAAAGATAAAAAAATCAATTAAAAAGTATGCAGAAATACTTATAAATTTGACAATATATATATTGATGAGTTACCATTTTATTTTGGTGGCTCCCAAAAGTCCTAGATTCACCTATGTGTAGATGGGCATCGGGCATCTTCGCTCGGTTTTGTGCAGCCTTTGCTGAGCAATTTCAAAATTCATTGCTCGTCCACTTGTCGCATATTTCCTCACAATAATCTCTCATGATAGTAGAAGGGTCATGGTTCTTCCACTACAGTGGATCATCTATCCCACCAGCTGCTTTTATTGATGCAGTCTTCATATTATGCAGCATGTCGACAAATCGATTGGCAGCCACCTTCTGCCACACTACCCTCGCGTCATTCTCCTCGTTCGTAATCGCGAAGCGATACGAAGCCTACAAATACTTTCAGAAAGTTAACACACATGACTATAACAAAAAAATTAAATATGAAACATATTAGTTATGATAAACTATTGCATACCATGAATAAGGACAATAATATATTCAACACTTCCTTCGGGTACTCTTTCCATTGAGTGATCGGTCCTGAAAGATGCTAAAGTAGTGACTTCCTAATTTATTGTATTACTTCTTATGGCTCGAACCTCGCATTGCACATGAATTGATACACATTAACAATCGACTATTGATATACACTATTTATAAGATAAATATTGAACAAATGATAGTGAAATACTTACGATCGACTATCGATATACACTATTTGAATAAGTCGTCATGTGTCAGACTGAGAAGACCCTGCATCTGACATTGTCTCATGTGTAGACAAAACACCATCTATAGAAAATTGAGTTAGAAATTTACACAATGCACATTTAAACTAATCAAGTATATAATTAGTTAAATGATATACCTATCGAAGCAACCCGTGAAGATGAAGGCTGAGAGTGGCTACCACTAGGTGCTCGACCACTGTGACCTCTATGAACCATATTCTAACAAATATAAATTTTATTTGAATCAATTACGCAACTCAATATCTCCATTGATATATAATCAAATCAAAAATAACTTTATGCAATTCATTCAAACATTGCAATACATTGAAATCATTGCAATACATTCAGATCATTCAAATCATTCACATCAAACATTGTAATACATTCAAATCATTCACATCAAACATTACAATATATTCAAATCATTTCAATACATTTCAATACATTTAAATCATTCAAATCATTTACATCAAACATTGCAATATATTCAAACATAAGGTATGTATTACAAAATGTATTTCACTAACTCGAGTGTGCTTCCTCATCACTTGTTTGACTTTCATATTCTTCTTCTTCTTCCTCCTCCTCTTTATCTACTTCTTCTTCATTGAGCGCCCATCCACTTAGTATATCATTTGGATCACATTCTTCCATGTGTGTGTCATCGGACAATAGAGATATGACATGCATACCATGTGCGATATCGTGACCATAACATGTGTCATACATATCATCTGATTGATAGTAATCACCCTCTTCAGCAATCTTGTCTTTCTGTAACTGATCATACTTGGGGTATAGTTTAGATTTTACCTTACAAATTGCCCACCATTCATTTCTATCTGACTTCCTTGTATTTGGATATGAAGTATAGTAAACTTGTTGAGCTTGTGAGGCTAATATGAATGGTTCATATGTTCCAAACCTTGATTTATGATTCACCTCCACAATGCCTGAGGCTTTGTCGACTCTTGTTGTTGTTGGATCAAATCAATGATACTTGAATAAAGTTACCATATTATTTATGCCTAAGTCAACTCCATTATTTCTTCAATAACACCATAGTAGTCAAGTTTATTTTTACCGTAACTGCTACCATTGACACACATGCCACTATTCATCATTGACTTATTTACACCGTAGTCTTTTGTATGGAATCGATAAACATTTACGATGTATTCATTGTAACATTACACAACTTTGGTCGAACCATTTTGTAAATCACATATTCCTTGGTCATTAACATCACCATGGTGAACCTACAAGCATAAATAATGATTGTAAACACGACCAATTAAGTAACATATTGTTGTTTACACAGAAAGAATGCATGTCATCATCCTTACCAACTCTTTCAACCATGCCACAAACTTATTTTTATGTTCTTTTTGTAATTCTGAATCAGTGAGATTGGGAAGTTCTCTTCGCAACTCCAGATCAAATTGTCTGCACTTAACAAATAATTATATTATCGAACCATGTATGTAGAGAACTTAGTGTAACATATTATATATACTTACTCGATGTAGGGGTTGATCGCTAAGCAATTAAAAAGGATATAGATTCGTGTTGTGTCTTGCTCTCGATCTTCCAAGAGTCTTGATCAGAAACTACCAAAGGCATGCCCAAGTGATTAAAATATCGACAGTTTGTCAGTTACAGTAAATTGTTCTCTATCATTACGAGGTGGGCAAGTATAACGTGTTGGAATGTGAGGCTCAAAGTACATAGATGAGAAATTTGAAATCTCGTCTAAAGTGTACACCTCACAAATAGAACCCTCAACTCTTGCTTTATTCTGAACCTTTTTTTTAGGTCAAACATGCATCTGTCAACAATATATATCTCGTAATACGATAAATTTTTAATAGCATTAGAGAGAAAAATATAAAAAAAAAATACCTTTCAAATGGGTACATTCATTGATATTGCACAGGACAACCAACCCTAAGTTCATATGGCAAGTGTATTATCACATATTCCATAGCATCAAAAAATGCTGGAGGAAATATCTTCTCTAGATGACAAATAGTAATGACGACAGAATCCTCTAGATTCTTTACCTCAGTTACTACAACCTCCGATGCACACAATGTTCTAAAAAATCGACTCAACTCGGATAATACTTCCCATATAGGTTTGTTTAACATATCATGGAATACTAAGAGAATCAACCATTGCATGATAACAAGACAATCATAGCTCTTCAACACATATAATTATTCATCGTCTATCTTCACACTCCGAGCAATGTTGGAGACGTATTCATCTGGAAATCTCAACCATCTCAACCACTGACATACTTGCTTTACTTGATCTGGTCCAAGCACGTACCTTGCCTTTGGTTTCAGTAGTTTGTCATTATACTCTTTGAGTTCCAATTCTAGTCCTTTATATATTACTTTTAAATTCATACAGGCCTTCAAATTATCCTTCATTTTGGCTTTGATATATTATTATCATATTGAACACATTATCAAACACATTTTTCTCTACATGCATCACATCCAAATTATGTCGTATCAATAAGGTCAACCAATATGGTAGTTCCTAAAATATAGATTTCTTTGTCCAATTGTGATCCTTCTCAAATCCAAGGAAGGGCATCATACTTCGGGCGTCTGTCAGTCCATATGGAAAGTATCGCAATCGTTTTAAAATCTCTGTGTAAAACCCAAAAAAATTAATTTATAAATTCTGAAGATAATTTAAGTCTTAATTCTAATTCATTCTAGATATGAATTATAGTGTTAAAACACTGAATTTTTATGGTTAGTATTATTTAAATTGAAGATTTGGATCTATATTTAAAATCCCAACAAAATTATGTAGAGGCTTGTTCAAAAACTGGAATTCAGGGATATTTTTGTCATTAATCAAATCATCAAGGGTAGCTTAGTAATTTGCCAATCTAGTGGCATTTTTTGGTAAAATGACCAACTATATAAGGTTAAAACAGTATTTTTTCTATTAGGGACAATTTTAGGGAATTAATAAAATTGTCAGAAACAAAAATGGTAATTTACCATTTTTAATGACAGGCTAAATAATTTATTGAACTACAGAAGGGAAATTAAGTAATTCTAAATACCCTTATGGCAATTTTAAAAGATGGGATTGAGTCAGGGTTAATTTAGGTATAAAAAAAGTAGCAAATTGAATAAAAAATATTATTTTATAATATTTTAATCTAAGAGCCATGGTTTTGGAAAACCACTAGCCTAAAACCATGGACAGACCATGGTTTCCCAAAACCATGGGAGGACAAGTGTCACTCCTCAATGAGGAGGTGACACTAACCCTCTCTCTCTCTCTTTAACACTTGTCAGAAAAATGACAAGTAAAATAAATATTTTATTCTTTGGGTGACAAATGTCACCCAAATTGGGTCCCACACGGGGGGGGGGGGGCGACACCCCCTCTCTCTCCTATAAATACCCCCTCACCCTCTCTCTCTACCCAAGTCCTGAGGTCCCCTCTCTCTAAGCTCTCTCTCTCCTACTTTCTCTCTCTACCTTTGAATTTCTCTCTCTAGATTTTAGTTCTAAAACTTTGTCTAATCTCAATTTTTTTTTAGTAACCTCTTCTAGCCCTTTTCCTCTTTCCTTAAGCGAAGTCTGATCTTTTGCAAGAAGCTCTGTCGGATCATAAACAACCTCAGAAGCGCTAATCACTGAAGGTTGCTAAATTTAGCAGAAAAGTCAATTTTGGATAGCGGAAGCGTTGCTTGAATCAACTAAGCAAGGTTAGTGTTCAGAAACCATCTTATGAATTCAAATCCTCCTTCTAAACCCCAATTCTACTTCTTGTGGATTTAAATTTTGGCAATTTTGCCAAAATTTAATCCAAACCCAGCCTCTACGCAAAGAAAACTTTGTTCAAATTTTTCTAAAATATTTTTAAATCATCAGAACTACTATAGCAGTAATTATGGCAAAAATTTTCTAAAAGATTTTGAAAAATAGAGTTTTTATAACAAAAGTTCTGGCAAAATTATTTTAAATGATTTCTGAAAAGTAGAATTAGTATAGCAGTAATTGAGTCTAGGTTGAGGAAGGTTGTCATGATATCGGAGAATCAATTTGGTTTTATGCCTGGAAGATCAACTATGGAAGCTATACATCTTCTTAGACAACTTATTGAAAGATATAGAGAGAGGAACAAAGATTTGCATATGGTTTTTATTGATTTAGAGAAGGCATACGATAGAGTACCTAGGGACGTTCTCTGGTGGACAATGATGAAGAAAGGTGTTTCTCTCAAGTACATTAGTATAATTAAAGATATGTATGAAGGAGTAGTAACCAATGTCCGCACTTGTGGAGGGGTGACAACCAATTTTCCGATAACGGTTGGGTTACATCAAGGATCTGCTTTAAGCCCTTTCCTATTTGCGATAGTGATGGATGAGCTTACGAGATCAATTCAAGAAAATGTACCGTGGTGTATGTTGTTTGCTGATGATATTGTTTTGATTGATGAGTCTAGAGCTGGGGTTAATGCTAAGTTAGAATTATGGAGACAAACATTGGAAGCTAGAGGTTTTAAGTTGAGTAAGAGTAAGACTGAATATATGGAATGTCGGTTTAGTAAGCAACGAAGTAGTGATGGGAGTGTAGTGAAGCTTGGTGAGCAAGATATACCGGTGAATGATTATTTCAAATATTTGGGATCCATCATTCAAAAGTATGGAGAAATTGATGGAGATGTAAATCATAGGATAAAGGTTGGGTGGATGAAATGAAAAAGTGCTACTGGAGTGCTGTGCGATCGTAGAATGCCATTGCGGTTGAAGGGAAAGTTTTATAGGACGACTATTAGACCCGCTTTACTATATGGTACGGAATGTTGGGCTGCCAAGAGACATCATATTCAAAAAATGAGTGTAGCTGAGATGCGGATGCTTAGATGGATGTGTGGAAATACAATAAAAGATAAGATTCGGAACGAAGAGATACGTAAGAAGGTAGGTGTTGCACCCATTGAGAATAAGATGCGAGAGAATCGTTTACGGTGGTTTGGACATATTCGGTGAAGGCCTAATGATGCTCCAGTTAGAAGGTTGGAGAAATGGGAAAATATATTAGTTAAAAGAGGTAGGGGTAGGCCTAGGAAGACTTGGATGGAGATGATAGGAAAGGATATGAATGCTTTGAACCTCACCGAGGACATGGCGTTGGATAGAAATGATTGGAGGAAAAGGATTCATGTGGAAGACCCAAAATGAATTTCTTTTTTGGTTCATATCGCTGACCCCAATTGTTTTGGGATGAAGGCGTAGTTGTTGTTGTTTTGTTGTAGAATTAGTATAGCAGTAATTCTGACCAATTTTTCTAAATGATTTTTGAAAATTTCAATTATTTTAAATCAAAATTATGACAAAAGTTTTTCAGAAATCTCGAGTTTATTTAATAGAAATCATATCAAAATTTTACAACTATTTCTGAAAAATTCAATTTGTATAAAAGAAATTCTATCAAAATTTTCAAAAATCCTTTTTAATATTTGAGTCAAATTTTTTAAAAACCTTTATAAAAATATTTGTGACGCAAAGTCATGTTCAAATTTTTACAACTTGAATTCAAGTTCAAACCCTTTTTCGAACATTTGAGTTATTACAGAGGAAACTCTGTGAAATTTTTTATAAAAGTTTTATAGTCAGTTATAAATAAATTTATAGATTTTTAATAATCCCCTTAAAAAGATATTTCTTTAAATTTATAGGACAAACACTGCCTAAATTTTGATATAAAAATATTAACTCATATAATGAATTTTATCATATTAAATCAAAGCATGAGCGCTTTATCCTATTTCCCTTAGTCCTATCAAAAATCGAGGTAAGTTATTCTATCAAAATCTTATAATTTTATATTAGGCATGCTTTTTATTCATGTTTTTTATTCGTGCATGATTATTTAAATTTGATTCATGATCAAATGCATATTTCAATATCTGCATAAATTAAGTACATGTTTTGATTTCAAATCTTATGATTTTAAATCAAATACTATGGTTAAGACATTGATGATATTGTTGAAAAGAAGAATTTTGTATACCATGTTGATTTTTGAAAGATTTTATTGTTGCATGAGTCATGTCTACACAAACTTGATTTCCGCCTTCATAGGTGAACGCTCGTTTTATAGAGCAAAATTTTGGATGGGTTGGGTACATATGACCCGTGTATATTTGAAAAAATGATTTGGCTATTGAAGCTAGTTTTGAAGTATTAAAAGTCCTATAAAAGAATCCTTCATGCCCATCTAGGTTTAGCCTACCCTGGAAGGGGTAGTGGTACAACCAGGAGTGACATTGTGAAGATGGTTTTTGGAAGCAATAGATTCCCTAAGCCTCTTGTCACTCGGGTTAAGGAGGCCGAGACCAACGGGTTTCAAGGTTGTCGCATGCCAGTGGATGCATCCAACTCTCCTTGTTTGCTCGCCATTGCCGAGAATCTTTTCGGTCGATGACTGCTCGCTTGGAGGCCCATTTCACTCAGCTATCTGGGTAATCCACAATAGAATAATACACCCCCAGAATACTTAGTTTGAGATCGGAGTGCCCTCCACCATACCAGGAGGACATTAATATCGAAACAATGACTTTTTCTTTCACAGAATTTGATATGAAAATATGCCTTGTTGATATAACACATAATCATGTTTTAAATTGTTTTAAATTGCCATGTTTTTTAATTGCATAATTATTCTTAAATGTATGCATTTTGAATTGTAAATTATTGAAATCATGCTCAATATTTGAATTATATGATTTTGATTAATAGCTTACATGGCTTCATAAGTCTGGCCCCGCTTTATGGGGATTTCAGGTTCAAACATGGAATAGGCGATATTACAGTGGATGTTGGACAAGAGTGGCATCGAAGAATCCAGATTCCCAAGATCTTGAGATCAATTTAGGATTTATTTTAAATTGAATCCTAAATGTTTTTAAATTTTTGAACCTTGTAAAAAGACTATAATGTTGATATAAATTATTGTTGCTTTTGTTGTTAATTGTGAAATGTGACGTGCCCGAGGTTTAGAAAACCGGAAGTCAAAAAAAAATTATGCATTTTTAAAGGTTTTAAAACCCCGGGGCGTTACAGTTGGTATCAGAGCCAGGTTTTGGTAAATCTGGTTCGAGATCCACCTTGTCCATACATTGCACTGTAAGTATTTTCTTTAGATTTTTTTATTATTATTATTGTTAAATCATTGTTTTCTTTATAGATGGCTCCTTAAGATTTAGTCAATATCATTGAAGAACTTGTCAAGGATATTCAAAAGCTAGAAGAATCGCATACAATACAAAAAAGGGTTGTGGATAATTTAGAAAATCAAGTTCGAAGTCTCACAAAAGAAAAATTAGAAAAATATCATAGGTGTTTAGAGACTCATTTATCACAACCTTGCCCACTGGAGTTGGAAGAATGTTTATTTTGTGGAGAAGGTGGTCATATAGAAAGAGAATGTCAAGTAAAGAAAGGTTGTATTAAGAGACAGCGAGCCGCTGAGAACTTGCCAGATCAACAGTACTGTGTGGTTATTCTTGCTCCTCATCTTCCAATGGAACCTATTATCATTTCATCTGACTCACCCATAGTACCTACTCATGCATCCACCTTAACTCTCTTGGACTTTGTATTTTCAGTCCAACCTCCTGAACCAATATATACCCCAAGGGAACCAACAGACGATCTTAGCTTATATTTAGTAAATCCAGATAAACAAGTTTATGCTATAGATCCAAACGTTGCAGCGCCTTCTCATCCACCAGGGCGGATTAGGAACAAGAGGAATTATATGGGTAAATTCCTCAAGCTTCCATAGGGTATCTTTTATTAACTTTTTGTTAAATATGTAAATTCTTGTAAATATGAGTTTTGATGTATATATATGTTCATATGAATAAATGTTTTTTCATCTTAATTTGAGTTTAATTATTATTTAATTTTGAATCAAAGGATACCTAGACAAGCACAGAAAAAGAAATCAAAAGAGATGAATGACCAACAAGAATTCATTATGGAAACATTAAATAATTTAACAGCTTTTAGTGATTAGCGCTTCTGAGGTTGTTTCTGATCTGACGGACCTTCTTGCAGAAGAACGGACTTCGCTTAAGGAAAGAGGGAAAGGGCTAGAAGAGGTTTCTCAGAAAAAACTAAGATTAGACAAAGTTTTTGAACTAAAATCTAGAAAGATAAATTCAAAGGTAGAGAGAGAAAGTAGGAGAGAGAGAGCATAGAGAGAGGGGACCTCAGGACTTAGGCAAAGAGAGAGGGTGAGGGGGTATTTATAGGAGAGAGAGGGGGTGTCCCCCCCCCCTCCCGTGTGGGACCCACTTTGGGTGACATTTGTCACCCAAAGAATAAAATATTTATTTTATAAATGACACTTGTCGTTTTTCTAACAAGTGTCAAAGAGAGAGAGAGGGTTAGGGTCACCTCCTCATTAAGGAGTGACACTTGTCCTCCCATGGTTTTGGGAAACCATGGTCTGTCCATGGTTTTAGGCCAGTGGTTTTCCAAAACCATGGCTCTTAGATTAAAATATTATAAAATAATATTTTTTATTCAATTTACTACTTTTTTATACCTAAATTAACTCTGGCTCAATCCCATCTTTCAGGATTGTCATAAGGGGATTTAGAATTACTTAATTACCCTTCTATAGTTCAATAAATTACTTAGCCTGCCATTGAAAATGGTAAATTATCATTTTTGTCCCTAAAAATTTTATTAATTCCCTGAAATTGTCCCTAACAGAAAAATTATTGTTTTAACCTTATATAGTTGGGTATTTTACCAAAAAAATGCCACTAGATTGGCAAATTGCTAAGTTACCCTTGATGATTTGATTAATGACAAAAATGTCCCTTAATTCTGATTTTTGAACAAGCCTCTACAGAATTTTGTTAGGATTTTAAATATAGATCCAAATCTTCAATTTGAATAATACTAACAATAAAAATTCAGTGTTTTAACACTATAATTCGTATCTAGAATAAATTAGAATTAAGGCTTGAATTATCTTCAGAATTTACAAATTAAAAAATTTGTGTTTTACATTCTACCCCCCTAAAAGAAAAAATTTTATCCTCGAAATTTATGGTACAATTTAAACAAACAATTCTGGATACTTCTCTCTGATGCTGCTTTCAGGTTCTCAAGTACATTCTTCAATTTCGTGATGCTGTCATCTGATCTTAACTAGGGGAATAGTCTTTGTTCTTAAAAATTGATCCCTTCTATCCATAATTTCTACTGGCTTTTCCTCGACAGTCATATCTTCTAGAACTGCTATATCTTGATGTTGGATAATATAAGATGGGTCATAAACGTATTTTCGCAACATTGAGACATGAAACTGGTGAACGAAAGTTAGAGTCACCAATGATACTACTACATTATACTCAGCAAGTAAATATGATCCGAGACAGACTACATGTTGCCCAGAGCCGACAAAAAGGATATGCTGATCAAAGACAAAAGGAACTCACTTTTGAAGTTGATGATTTGGTCTTTGTCAAAGTATCTCCAACCAAAAGTGTGTTCAGATTTGGAAAGAAGGGAAAGTTAAGTCCTAGATTTTTAGGACCTTTTAAGATTCTAGAATGAATCGGTGAAACTGCATATAAAATCGAATTGTAAATGTCCCTGAATTTTGATTTTTGAACAAGCCTCTACAGAATTTTGTTAGGATTTTAAATATAGATCCGAATCTTTAATTTGAATAATACTAACCATAAAAAATCAGTGTTTTAACACTATAATTCGTATCTAGAATGAATTAGAATTAAGACTTGAATTATCTTCAGAAGAACGGACTTCGCTTAAGGAAAGAGGGAAAGGGCTAGAAGAGGTTTCTCAGAAAAAATCTGAGATTAGACGAAGTTTTTGAACTAAAATCTAGAGAGAGAAATTCAAAGGTAGAGAGAGAAAGTAGGAGAGAGAGAGCTTAGAGAGAGAGGGGACCTCAGGACTTGGGTAGAGAGAGAGGGTGAGGGGGTATTTATAGGAGAGAGAGTGGATGTCCCCCCCCCCCCCCCCCGTGTGGAACCCACTTTGGGTGACATTTGTCACCCAAATAATAAAATATTTATTTTATAAATGACACTTGTCATTTTTCTTACAAGTGTCAAAGAGAGAGAGAGAGGGTTAGTGTCACCTCCTTATTGAGGAGTGACATTTGTCCTCCCATGGTTTTGGGAAACCATGGTCTGTCCATGGTTTTAGGCCAGTGGTTTTTCAAAACCATGGCTCTTAGATTAAAATATTATAAAATAATATTTTTTATTCAATTTGCTACTTTTTTATACCTAAATGAACCTTGGCTCAATCCCATCTTTCAAGATTGTCATAAGAGGATTTAGAATTACTTAATTGCCCTTCTATAGTTCAATACATTACTTAGCCTATCATTGAAAATGGTAAATTACCGTTTTTGTCCCTGACAATTTTATTAATTCTCTAAAATTGTCCCTAACAGAAAAAATATTGTTTTAAACTTATATAGTTGGGTATTTTACCAAAAAAATGTCACTAGATTGGCAAATTACTAAGCTACCCTTGACAATTTGATTAATAACAAAAATGTCCCTGAATTTCGATTTTTGAACAAGCCTCTACAGAATTTTGTTAGGATTTTAAATATAGATCCAAATCTTCAATTTGAATAATAGTAACCATAAAAATTCATTGTTTTAACACTATAATTCGTATCTAGAATAAATTAGAATTAAGACTCGAATTATCTTTAGAATTTACAAATTAAAAATTTTGGGTTTTACACTATGTCAGACAACCGTGTAGGTGAACCTTCTTTTTCAGCTGTGTCTGCTTTGAACGCATTCATTTGTCATCGGAATGGATGGTCGCTGGGTAGAAATCGACGATGACAATCAAACCAACACGGCTTCCTTCCATGTGTCAATCTAAAAGATTTTGTATCCTCCATGCAGTACGGACATGCCAACCTCCCATATGTGCTTCAACCAGATAACATACCTTATGCAGGGAAGTCACTAATTGTTCATAGAACAACAACCTTCATATTAAAGTTTTGTTTTTTGTGGGCATCATACGTGAGAACACAATCATCCCACAGTATTTTCAGTTCATCAATCAATGACCTTAAATATACATCAAGATTTTGGCCCGAAGACGTCGGGTTAGGGATTAATAGAGACAAGAAAAGATTGTGATGCTTCATACACAAGCTTGGAGGAAGGTTGTATGGGGTGACAAATACTGGTCAACACGAGTATGGGGTTGATCTACCCCAAATGGATTAAATTCATTTGTATATAAACTGAGCCTAACATTTCTCGCTTCTATTGTGAAGGTCTAATGAGTATGATTAAAGCGCTCTAAGCTTCTGCGTCAACAAGATGTGTGATCTTGCCTTCATCATGTTGAACTTTATTTATATGTCATCTCATGTGTGTAGCTGTCTTCAAAGACATATACAATCGTTGCAATCTAAGGGTGAGAGGGAAGTAGCGGAGGGACTTGTATAATACTTCTTTTGATCTCGTGCTATTATTGCTCATTGTCTTTGGATTGAACCAAGGATGCCCACATGATGGATATGATCTGCTATTTTTTTTATCTTTGAAATACAACATGCAGTGATTTGGACAAACATCTATCTTTTGATACCTCATACCTAAAGCATTGACCATAACCTTCGCACGATAGAAATTTTGTGGCAATTTCTCATCTTTGGGCAACATACTCTTCACAATAGAGCACAAATGGTCAAAACATAATTGACTCAAATTATACTTAGACTTCAAATTCATTAGTTGAAGAATTTCAGACAAGATAGTGTACTCTCGCAACCATTCCGAAGTGGCTCATTAGCATCTCTAAGTAAATCATAAAATCTACTAACTGCATTGTTTGATGCTTCTTCCTCTACCCTAATTGGTATATCATTAGAACCTATAGCAGAACCTAGTTCTGGTCCTACGACATCAAATATCAAATCTACAAATGGATTATCGTGCATCACATCCAACTGTGCATCAAAATTATTTCAAAATTCTTCATCATGAAACATCTAATTCTGATAATCACTCACAAAACCCTTCCTGTATAGGTGATGTCTAACGCCATGAGGTTCTGCAAATCGATTGTTCTTACATATCGTGCATGGGCACCTGATCTGACATGTGGGATCCATTGTACTGACACTTGCCATTGCAAATTCAATAAAATTGGCAACACCATCCATATATTCAAACGATACCTCATTGTCAACTATCCTATGGTACATCCATTCATGGTTTGCCGCCATTTTGTCCTATGATGTTACGGATATTATCCTAACCAGTTAAAAGATAATCATAAGAATGTTATGATAAAGAAAATATCTAATTTATCATGCACACACACACACACACACACACACACATATATATATATATATATATATATATATATATATATATATATATATATATATATATATATATATATATATATATATATATATATATATATATATATATATATATATATATATGATGGCATTCAATCACAAGAACTATGATGCATGCATTGATAACTTACTATTTTCATGTGCAAAACCATTCATTTGAAGCATGTTTGAAATATTGATAACTTATCATTCATTTTCATGTGCAAACCTATTCATAACACGATACATTCATTTGAAGCATGTTTTCATGATACAATTTCACATGAAAAGCATAATCAAATTGAAAATAATTTCATGCAAGCATGGACACAATCACATCAAACATTGAAATACATTCAAATCATTCATATCAAAACAATGTCAAACATCTACCTACAACAAACACACTCCAATATCCCGCTAACTACTACCATGACTAGCATGGAATCCAAACTCCAAAAATATGAATACTTTTATTTTCATATATTAAAATCATGCTCAGCATGATCTCCAAACTCCATCAAATCAGTCCTAGATATCCACAACTAAGTGAGTGTGTGAAAAGAAAAGTATTGCATCCTAAAAATTAAATAACATGTGATGCACTTCCATCACTTACTCACCACGGGTATTTATCCGATTTGCATTGCTTTTTCCTTTGCATTTTTTTATTTCTTTTTGTATTGCATTTTTAACTGCATGCGATGCTTAGCACTAAGCATCATGCAATTAGCTTAACTATGTACCCGCAAAGCACAAATATACAAAATAATACAATAAAAAATAATTTACTGGCGAGAGAAAGACAGTAAAAGAATAGGGAGGGGGCCGAGCCCCGCCCTCACATCCCGTAAGACAGGGGGACAAGGAGGGGGCTCGGCCCCTCCCTGGCAAAAAAAGAACAGTGAGGGGGCCAAGCCCCTCCCTCGCATCCCGTAAGACAGGGAGACAGTGAGGGGGCTTGGCCCCTCCTTTGCATCCCGTAAGACAGGGACGGGGCTCAGCCCCTCCCTGGCAAAAAAAGAACAGGGAGGGAGTCGATCCCCTCCCTCACATCCTTTAAGACCGAGAGACAGGGAGGGGTCTCGGCCCCTCCCTAGCAAAAAAGGAAACGGATGGAAAAAGGGGCTCGCTGGCCGAACAAAAAGGAAAGAGAGAGGGGAGTCGGGGGTTACCTGAAAGCAGCCGGCGTTGGTGTCGGCAGATAAGAGAGACTAGAGTATGGAGAGGGAGACGGGGTGAGATCGGAAGGGGGTTGTCGAACGGGGCTCGCCAGCCTGAAAAACGATGAGAACAAAAGAGAGGAGAGCGGAGGTGAGATGGGGACTCAGTCGAAAGGGGAGGTCGACGGGTGGCGGGCGATCAACGACGGACGATGGGTGGTGGGGGACGGGCGACAGCCAGGGGATGAAAAAGAAAGAAAGATAAAGAAAGGGGCTCGCATTAGGGTTTTATGAGAGAAATTAGCGATGAAAAAATACTATCGTGAATCCATCGCCAAGTAGCGACAGAAATTTTTTGTCGTTGATCCATCGCTAAGTGGCGACGAAGTTTGAGATAGAAAGTTTTTATCGTGAACCCGTCATTAATTAGCGATGGAATGTTTTCTATCGCAATTTTTGCAAATAATTTGAATGTTGGCGACAAATAGTTTTCTCTAGCTAATTCGTCATAAATTTGCGACAGAAAAATTCCATCATAAATTATTGTCGCTAATTAGAGTTTTTCTTGTAGTGTTTACCTACATTACCTGTCCCACATAAAACGTAGTTAAACTCGCTAAATTCTGGTAGAGCAACCCAAACTCAAACTTAAAGAAAACATATCAAGCATTCAAATATAAAGATATGATCTATTATTCATCAATCATCAAGTGACAGGTAAGGAAACAACATCCAATAAGTCATACATTCATGCATTTAAAAGCATTCCATCACTTAATAGTTCATTCAACATGAAGTCACATTATAAAGCATAATTTATATGCATTCAAGACATACAACTCATCACTTGAATATATATATATAATACATTCAGGTCATTGCATCATTTTCATATGCATTCATAATTCTCATAAATAATAGGTCAAATCATATTTGACCATCCCAGCATGAAACACACGCATATACTTTCTAAGTAAATTAATTAGATGTGATATATTCATAATACACATCAATCATGATATATAGATGTGATATATTCACTCAGACAATCATAATATAATCATTTACAACAAAACTATATAGGCGTGATGTGTTATTCACCTGATAAGTTAACCTAGTTATTTGTAGGTGTGATGTTTTATTCACCTATATACTAACATAAGCATCGCAATCATAACCTTATATCAAGATCTAAAAACAATAAGGATCTGATTTTCATATCTGAGTTCAATATATAATCATGCTATAATAGAAAAGTTAAATCTGCATATTCATATCTGGCGATCTCAACCAACTTGCGAGATCATCATAATTCATTATAAAAATTTATTTAATCACAATAAAAGTTTACAAGATCCACGTCGGATCACCTGGTCTGAGAAATATATAACCTCACAAGGAGTTACTATTCTAGACGGATGGTCTGCCTGGTCTTGAATAATGCACTTCCTCACAAGAATATACCATCTTCGCAGGCTACCTGCTTTTGAACAATGTCACTTACTGCTCTAGCCGGATTACCTAATCTGGTTATGCACACTCTCATAGAGAATCCTTTGGAAACAGTTCCTCAACGGGTACCATATCCAGTAAAAACTATTGTTATATATGCATCAATACAATTGACCACTCTCAGGGTCTATAGCCACCAACATGGGCATAGGCATGTATATAATCAATCATCACATCATATATTATTTCATATGATATTTAAATCATAAAATTACACATTTAATCAATAAAGTTTCATAAACCATAGCTCACTATTGAACTTAAATATTTATCGCATACATTCATAATTTTATATCATGTGACATTTAAATCATATGATACAGAAGGATATTATCTTATGCATCATATCATCGTCACACGGAACATTGCATTTCGTAAATTGAACTTCAAAGAATGTGTAAACAAAATATGAGTTTTATGCATGCATATGTGAACATGCATAATTTATAATACGAAGCAATTAAACCTCAACATATGTAACTTCTACGTAGTTCGAGTTATGCACACAGGATGAAGGTCATATATATATATATATATATATATATATATATATATATATATATATATATATATATAATTTTATCACATAAATCAATATATTGTCGTAGATATAATTATATAAAAAAGGTACATTAAAATTTTATTGACCATCTCAGCGTACATCATACGCACATGTTTCTCAAGAAAACAAGACATAAGAGTCCAAAACAATTTATAACATTTGCATGCATTATTCTATAAGAATAAATGAGTCCATCATTTGACAAGACAATATATATATATATATATATATATATATATATATATATATATATATATATATATATATATAACATACACAATATACATCAAACACAACTTACATGCATTCATAGAAGTTGTATGTACACCATGTTTCAGATTCATGCAAACACACAAAGCAACGTAGTATGCACAAACCAATGTATAATGGCACACATTACATATATATTATACATTTATAAGTGCACAAACATTCAAACCCATACATAGGTGTACCTGTAGCAAACACACTCGATATTTCGCTAATTACAATCATGACAAGCATGATCTCTAAACTACAATCACAAGAGTTCTAGATATCAACAACTAAGTGAAGTATGTGAGCATGAAGGTGTTGCATACAATAAAATAAATTATTGTGGGATGCATTTACACCATATATTTCTACGAACATTTATCCAATTTGCATTTCGTATTGCATTGCATTCAATGCACATTGGCTTATAGTTGTTTTGATACTTAGCATAAGTATCATATTTTTTTTATATCCTGCACTCAAATAAATTAAACATATAGGCAACCATAGCATCCTCAGATATCCACAACTAAGTGTGGTATGTGCGCATAATTTATATTTGCAATTCAGTTAAGAATTTAATGTCACACATCATGCTTACAAGATAAATGCATAAATATGCTCTCTACAAGTTCATTTAAGGTATTTTACCTTAATAATGTGAAGAACAATGAATCGAAACCCAAAAGACTGAGGGGTTTTGAAGTCTGCAAAGACTGCTACCTAAGCAATACAATGAACCCTTCCTGTACAATCGCAAAGGCCAGAATAAATTAAAAAATGTGATTTATACCATGATTAGCAAAAAATGGCAAATTATCCTATAAACCATTACCAAGAGTCACATAATGCACAAATACACTCCAATAATTTAAAAACACTATAAAAATATATTTATATATAATTTATATATATATAGTGATTTATATCTCAAAATAGTTCTATAAATACAAATTAGGCCCTGATTGGCCAGAAATGAACAAATGAACATGTAATATATCAATAAATAAAATTTAAAAGCTAAAAACATATTTTTAATTTGAGAATAAGAATGAGTTCTTTATTTATTAATAATCCTTAAAAATTACAAGTTTTACATTGCCTGCATGGCCAGCAGGGTGGTTGTGAGGGTGTTGACTTGAAGACACTGGATCAAACCCCACTAGTTTACGGGTGTGTCTGTAGCTTTCAGAGGTGGGCCACGTAAGACAAGGTGGTCGTGGGGGTTTTCCTTTGCTTCGAAGAGGGTTCCTTGTCATCCCAAAAAAATGGAACCATTATTTTGTAACACTATAAAATGTAAGAATTTTTCAATAGAACAATACTAAACAAAGAAGTGAAAAAATTTCAAGTGAAAAGCGACCAATTGCCAAGATGCTGCCTTCACCCATGGTTTCTATTAAGTGGATGTAGGCACTCATGGTGCATCCTAACCCCTTTAACTAGCCCATCTACGAAGTCTAATTGAGAAGATGTTGTGTTCATCTGTGGTTTCTATTAAGTGGGTGTAGGTGCTTCAAGAGAGAGTATATATAGTCACTAGAATATGATAACTATAAATATGAGAACTAATGTGTCAACCCTAATTTTTATGAATTTTTATTCTTTTCTCTTGAATCTAACCATACGGATGTGATCTACATGCTTGGTTTCATAAGAACACACGCTTGAATAATCTGATTTTGATGCATAAATGAGATTTTTTTAAGGCTTTAAAACCAATGACTCATATTTTTCATAAATATCCAAGCATTAAAAATTTATATTTTTTCATAAAAAATACATGATCCAATAGTTGATTCCTAGCAAATTCATCATGTCAAGCACATCCACATGGTTGGATTTGCAAAAAAAATTGTTGAAAATGCCAATATTTTCAGTTCTCATATTCTAGTGATATATATATATATACATAGTCACTAAAATATGAGAACTAATGTGTGAACCACGATTTTCATGCATTTGTTTTCTTTTCCCTGGAATCTAACCATATGGGTGTGATCTACATGATTGGTTTTATAAGGACCCTCTTTTGAATCATCCAATTTTGATGCATAAATGAGATTTTTTTAAGGCTTTAAAATCAATGGCTCTTCATAAATATTCAAGCATTAAAAAATCATATTTTTTCATAAAAAATACATGATCTAATGGTCGAATCCTAGCAAATTCATCATGCCAAGAACATCCATATGGTTGGATTTGCAAAAAAAAAGTGTTGAAAATGGCCATATTTTTAGTTCTCATATTCTAGTGACTATATATATATATATATGTGTGTGTGTGTGTGTGTGAATCACTAAAATATGAGAACTGAAAATATGATAACTAATGTGTGAACCATGATTTTTATGATTTTTCTGTTTCTTTTCTCTTGAATCTAACCATACAGAGATGTGATCTGCATGCTTGGTCTTATAAGAACCTGCTCTTAAATGGTCTAATTTTTTTAGGATAAATGAGATTTTTTTAAAGCTTTAAAATCAATGGCTCAAAATATTTATAAATATTCAAGCATTAAAAAATCACATATTTTCATCAAAAAATATACAATCCAATGGTTGATTCCTAGCAAATTTACCATGCCAAGCACATCTATGTTGTAGGATTTGCAAAAAAGGTATTGAAAATGCTCATACTTTTAGTTTGTAGGATTTGCACAGAAAGTATTGGAAATGCCCATACTTTTAGTTTTCACATTCTCTCTCTCTATATATATATAGATAGAGAGAGAGAGGGAGGGAGGGAGAGAAAGATAGTAAGTCGTCTGTGCATGATCAAACTGAACATGACAGCAACACTAAGGAAAAGGGGCATTAAATGCTCCTTTTCGTACCCATTTAGAACCCTAAATGTTTTCTCTGCTTTCCCTCTCCCTCTCCATGTCCATCGCTCTTCTCTGCCAGAACCCTAAGGGAAATTAATGCCTTCTCTGCTTTCCCTCTCCCTCTCCATGTCTGTCGCTCTTCTCTGCGGTTAGGGCCCTCTCTCTCTCTCTCTCTCTCTCTCTCTCTCTCTCTCTCTCTCTCTCTCTTGCTCCCTTGAGTCGCTCTTTGTCTGATGTATTCCGTTGGTCATCGAAACCATGGGTTTTGCGGTGGCAAAGGAGGTTGCAGCGTCATCGGGCGCTCCGTGGCGGCCATCTCTAGTGGTGGGTTAGTTGAGCCTCGCCCCTTCCAATCAAATGTCATTGTGATCATCGACATCCTCATGATCAAGACACTCTTCTCCATCACTTTTATGATCCTTCTCTATCGGGCATCAAAAGGAGGTCTGTCAGTGACAGGGGAAGCCACTTGTTTTTTGCACATTCTATAAGTTAGGGTTCCGCTTCATTGGGTGGTTGGTGGTGGGGGTGCTTCTTCTCATTGTGGACGTTTAGGATTTGGCTTCTCTCGGCAGTTATTTGATATGTGTACATCGAGGTATGTGGCGAATGTGGTTTCTTTTACAAATTGAGTTTTGTGGTTCCTCCTTTTTCTTCTTTAGAGTTGAGTTTGGGGACTCATTGTTGGTTTGTGTTTATTGGTTTAATCAAATCGAGATCATGGTTTCTCTATGATGTTTTCTTCCTATGGTGGACATGGCATTGATCTTGGTGTTGCTTTTGTAATTGGTATCATTTTTTTTATACTTGTCTGTGGCTTCTGCTCCCACACTGCCTCCGGCATTTTTGATGCATTTAGTTGGCTATCTGGCAATGATAGAAATGAAAGAAATTGTTCATTCTAAGGGTTACCTATATCTCAAAGTATAAAAGTAGTAGCAGGAAACTTTTTAATTTTTTGTTGTTTGTCAGACAAATAGATGGTTTTGTTTGAATCTTAAAATGTCTGGGATGGAATTAACATTTTGCTTTTGCAGTCTACAAGTTTAATACAATGTAAATAGCCAATTTTCAGAAGGATGCTGGTTGATACAACGAACATGCAGTCATTCATACTCATTGGGAGATGCAGGGGATAGTAAAGCAAGCTCTTACAAGTAGGCCATAGATTGGTTTATAAGCATCCCACCATGTGCTCCAATCTAGCCTATCTAATCCACCTGTAGGCAATTTTCTTTCAGGGTCCCTAGGAGCAGAAAGAAATGGCATGTTGAACTGATAGGTGTTATACGATTAAGTGAAACAATTAAGGCCTATGTTCATGCTATAATGCAGTTTATCCAATAATTTGAATCTCAAACTACCCATGTCGCCTCCCAACAACAGAAGAGAGAGAGAGAGAGAGAGAGAGAGAGAGAGAGAGACGAAAATAAGCATCAACATTAAAGAGAAAGGGTCAACATAGTTGGGCCCAAGAACACAGAAGAGCAGCCCAAAAAGCCAAAGAAACAAAACCAAAACAGAGATGCAAAGCAAAAAGTACTGGTTGATCAACCCGGTTTAGGAGGCAATCAAGGCGTCAGAAAGCGCTGATGATCAAGGATCGAGAAACGTAAAATACAGTGCACATCGGATAAGATGCAATGCGCCAACTTGCCTAAAGTAACTGGGCATTCCCGGAAGATAGCGTTGTTACGAGACATCCAAACCGCCCACCATGAGAAAAGAAGCCATGTTCTTTAGATGAGACTTCATCTTTTGCACTTTTTAACAAATTGCGGACCCCACAACAGGTCCAGAGCGAAAGACTCCTGACACATGATGACTTTAGGCTCGTTCCAGGTATGCTTGAAAATGTCCCTAAAGGTGGGGCAATCCCCAAAAAGATGAAACACGGATTCTTTAGCAGACTTGCACAAGATACACCTACCTGGCAGATGAAAACCAAAGCGCTTTAGAAGACAATCAGTCTAGACCTGGTCATGCACGATTAGCCAAGCAAGGAACTTTGAACGGGGAGTAGGCCCCCGACCCCAGATAAGGCTATCAAGAAAGCAATCAACACCCGGCGACAACATAGACAAGTAACATGATTTGGTGTGAAATTTGTCGCCTGGCACAATAGCGCTTTGGATAAACTGAGAAATGGGTTGAGGGTTACCCTCCTTAGAGATGATGGCCAACCAAGCTTTGATCCAGGACCTATGCAGCGGGGAGGCAAAAAGTTTGTTCAATCGAGAATCATATTGAAGCGACTCGAAGGAGTCGTACTTAGCGAGAAATAAATTCGCGCAAGGAGATCCAGGTTGGTGAACTTGCCAACTTAGCTTAACGACGAGAATGATGCTACGCATATGGGAGTCAATAATCTCCAACCCCCTGCCCCGAGCAAGCGACAGGAAGTATCCAACCCACCAGATGGCGCTTATGGTGAGGGGAGCGACCAGACCAAAGGAAATTCATCATTAAGCAAGTGAGCTTTTTGTGTACACCGATAGGCATCACGAACATGGACATTATGAATTTCGGGATAGATGAAAGAACGTGCTTGATAAGAGTTAAATGTTCCGCAATAGATAGGTAAGAAGCTTGCTAGGATGAAATTTTGGTTTGAACTTTTTGAAGAGTAGCATTCCAAGAGGTAGCCGAAATACGCGAAAGATGAAGAGGAAGGCCCAGGTAGGACATAGGAAGCTCCGTGACAGAGCAACCAAAATTTTTCTAGCCAATGGCAACCAGAGAGGGAGACATGTTTACCATGGACAGACAACATTTACTGTTATTCAGAGATAAACCGAACAGAGAAAGGAAAAGATGAATGACAATTTTGAAACACATCATTTGCTGAGTGGTTGCGCTGCCGAAAAGGATCATGTCGTCGACATAAGTAAGAATATGAAATGAGAATTCCTCGATTCCGATAGGATCAATGATCCGGTGCAGAGCTGCCCTCTTTAACAGGACCACAAGGCCTTCAGCGACAACATTAAAAAGAAGAGGAGATAGAGGGTACCCTTGCCGAATACCTCGCCCGAGCTTGAACTGCCGGCCTTGGACTCCATTAATCTTAATTTGAGAGTGGGCATTAAAGACAAGTTCGCACACCTAGCTCGTGAAGTGACTGCCGAAACCAAAGTTGTCTAGCATGTAGAAGAAAAAAGGCCAATAAACGGAGTCAAAAGCCTTATGGAAGTCGAGTTTCAGAGTGAAGAAAGGCTGACCGTTGTGCTTTAAAGAGTGCATAACTTCAGATGCTATAATGAAACAATGTGAAATCTGCTTGCTAGAGATGAATGTGAACTGAGAATCGGAGAAAATCTGAGGGGCAACGCTACGTAACCGATTGGCCAACACCTTAGCAATAATACGGTAGATCCCTTCCAACACGTAGATAGGACGGAATCTGGATATGTCTGAAGACGTCGCGTCCTTTAGAATAAGAGAGACAATAGCCAGATAAGAATAAACCAACAACCGACAGTTGCAATGAAATTTAGCTAGGACTTGAAGCTGGTCAACTTTAACGCAGTGCCAAAAGATGCGAAAGAAATCAACTAAAAAACCATCAAAACTGGGTGCTTTCCACCCAGACAGATCTCGAATAGCAGAAAAAATCTCAGATTCAGTGAAAGAGGCCTAAAGGGATCTGAAAATAGTACAACTCATGGATCGAACCAAGAGACTGCCAATAGAGCTACCTGCGGACGGGTTATGGGCATAGAGATCCTTGAAGTAGTTGGTAATAGCAGGAAGGACATGCTCGGTCGAGTAGGAAACCCCTTCAATGGAGATGAAAGGGATGGCATGCCTCCGATGGCGATGCGAGGCGAAAGAGTGAAAGAAACGGGTATTCTCATCACCCACTTGAAGTCAAAGCACCCCGGACCTTTGCTTCCAACAGATCTCATCTTTAAGCCTCCAAGAATGCAATAAAAGATACAATTCAATGGATCTTGCTTTCAAGCCCTCAATACTGGAATCTGAGGGAGCTTCATTAAGAGACAACGATTGGTGGATAGTCGAGAACTCTGATTCCCATTCACCCAGATACTTGAATTTGTTAATCCTATTTAAAGAAAGCCACTTATGGATGTCACAATGAGAGAGAGAGAGAGAGATCATGGGTATTATAGTAATTCATAAAAATTCAACACAGTATTTTGCAACCCAACTACTCATGAATTATGGCACAATGAGACTGAGCCTTTGATTTTATGTAAGTTCTTGATTGCAACCTGCAATTTCTATTTCGTACTTTGGAACCGACTGCTTGTGAATTATGGCACATTGAGACAAACAGCCTTTTGAGTCTACAAGTTCTTGGTTGCAAGTTACATGTCAGTACTTTGGAACCTACTGTTCTTGAATTATGACACAGTGAAGCAAAAATCTTGAGTTTATTGAAGTTACTTATCCATCTGATTCTGATAATTGTTCATCAAGCATCAATGACTAACATGGTTACATACATACATCCAAAGCCAAGCAATTGTGTATGTTTTAAATTCGCTGAGGCACATTCCTGCACAGTTACATAGTGTTGTAATTCTAGACTTGGAAAATGTGTGTTGCACCACTTAATGGAACTCTATTATCTTTTTTCATATTAATTCCATTATTTGGTATATGAGAATAGATTTTCCATGCCGAGTTCCATTAAAGCAGTAGGAAACCTCCATTCAGACTAGTGTTCTACCTGTTTTAATATTAAATTCAGCTACTAATTCCTTTTCAACATGCACCACTTAAGAATCACAATCCTCCCTATGAAAAAGATGTCGCAGAAAAGAAGGTGATATCTTGTAATCTCTTTTTTTTCAAGTATTTTTTATCTCATTTTGTTCTATTGTATATGTACTTTTTGTATCTTTGATTACTTTCATGCTCAATGCTTTGTAACATATATATATATATATATATATATATATATATATATATGTGTGTGTGTGTGTGTGTGTGTGTGTGTGTGTGTGTGTGTGTGTGTGTGTGTGTGTGTTATTTGTGCAGCATTTATGAAAAGCATCAAAATTCATCGAAGTCCTTATTGTCATTGTGGAATTTGAGCGCCTATTTGTGTATAAAAAAGCAAGGCTAACCCAAGAAAATTATTTTACGGATGTTCAAAATATGTATGTATTTATTATTTTAAACATTTAAACAAGATTATGATTTTAACTTTTTGTTTAAATGTTTCAAGATACTGCTAACTTTTTTTGGCCTCTTTTAATGGTGTTGTAATTCGTGAACATAAAGCTTTAAGGGAGGGTGGAATTTTTGGTGGCCAAATTGGAGAAGGCTTGTAAAGAATTACTACATGCAAATGAAGAACTTTGACAACTGCGTGAAGTAAAGGAGCATCATGGGGTCAATCGTGCATCCACATCTCATGAAGCAGTAGTTGCTAAATTACAAAATTTCAGCATAAACAATTATGTTAACTTTTATTATAATAATGAGTGATGATAATCTTATGTATTTTAATTCGAGCAAATCATCTCTTGTATTATTTCATACACATGGTGAAGTTGTATGATTTAGTATGTTTTTGGGGTGTTGATAAAGAGAATGGAATAAAATTAGAATCGTGTGAACATATGAAAATTTAAGATGCTCAATAAACCATGAATCACAATCCATAAGATGCAAATGGTTGGTGTGCGCCTCTCAAACAAACCACAGACAATGTGTTTCACGTATACATTCAATACAAAATTCATGAATAAATTATAGGTATAATGGAGTACATTTGTATCATAAAAACGAAGGCACACCCATTGACTGCAAAATCCTAGCCACTGCTCCCTACCGACAACTGGTTTGCTTTGATCTCTCAAAAACTGCATATAGAAAGCTTTGTGTGCAACTATATCATGAAACAAATCTCAGACATTTGTAATGTTGATGTGTTACACGTGGATTCATGTGCAAGTAGGGCTATGACCCAGTTGAGTTGAGCCAACACGCTTTATGTTGCTTGTTCTTGGTTTATTTACAGAGTATCAAGCTTTCCTAAGCCTTGTTAGTCAAGCTTGAGATTGGTTTGCAGTTGCACCAAACTTACCTGTATATGTTAGCAGTTAACAAAGGTATTTTTTTGAACTTCTATAGGTTTCATACAGTTACTTTCTCAACCCCTTTTAGACAATCAATGCTAAATCCTTCTGAGATAAAAGAAATCACGTGGACTCCTAAATCCAGAAAAATTGTTCTGAAGTCATTGGTTGTTGTCAGGCCTTGATGAAAGATCCATTCTAGGTTGCCTTGCCTTCATTTGAATGTAGTCCATCACACCATTGACATTGAGTTAAAATGTACTACCCAATTCCATGTATTAAACAAAGAAAATGTTTCAAGAAGTTTTTTACGTATTGATATTTTTTGGCATGGGAAAACATAGAAACAAAGTCGGTGGTTGCAAAGAAAACATTTAGAGACTGAGATTGATGCTAATGAAGTTAACAAGAAGGATGATGAGTTCATAGCTAAGTTCAGACAAACTGAAATTGTTTCATCAGAATCTGTATCAGATATTGACAAGATGGTGGATGAGTTCATAGCTAAGTTCAGAGCACAGATTAGAGTTCAGAGAATCAATAAAGCTAGTGGTCATAAAACTCAAAACAGAAAAACCAAAAGAATCAATTCGATTACATGACTCAAAAAACATGAAGTAGAATTTGATGCTCCTTGGGTTATATTTAGCTGAATTCAAAAGATTTTACTGCAATCATGAAATCTTGAACAAAGTTAAGAAAATTGTAAGGACGGTGTCCTTGAATTGCGTATGCTACTGCTTCACTTTTTCTTCATTTCCTATTGTTTCTTGTTTATGAACTTTAGTTGTATGGTCATGCATACTGAATGCTTATTTCGCACAGCAGGCTGATATTCTTGTGTGGTGGAATGATGTTGTGGATACCCTTTAATTTAATGTTTTCATTTGCAACTTGTGAAACTATTGAAAATGCCCATGTAGCAGACCTGCAATATTTCAAAAGAGAACTTTTGTGTAGTGGTGCACCTAACAACGCATCTTCACAAACCCTTCACTGCAAGATTACCCCACAATAAAAAAGGAGAAATTAAGGGATAGTACCAAAAGAGGTGAATTTTTGTTGGTCAATTAAATAGTGCAAAATACGCCCACCAGTCTAAAAAGTACATTAGATGCTCAACAAACCATGACTTTTTAAATCATAGTGCATAAGATGCTCACTCCATCTCCGACCACAATCTTATATAAGTCGTCACCCAGGTAGCTACAGGTCAACCAAAAAATGCTCACTCCATCTCCAACAAACCTCAGCCAAAGAAGAGCTCACTTTATCTTCAAACTGCTACATAAATCCTCTATTCTTTCAATGGAGCAAGGACAACCAACTGACAAAGATCACAAGTCATCAAAGATCATAAGTAACGTAATCAACATACCAGAATTTTGAAAGTGACAGGTGGACAACCTCTTTAACTATAAAAAAATAAAGTAGACTGTTCATGAAGAGATTCATCAATTTGGTTTAGATTTTTTGATGCAATCTAAACTCTTTTAGTAGACTATTCATGTGCATTCGTTTTTCCCATCAACTAAATCGTTCTTTTCTCATAAAAATCACATCCATCATCCCATCAACAGAATTTTGCAGAATGTTGAAAAATAACAAGTAAATTGCATTATAACCCTTTAAATAAAACAAGAAAAGATGATATACACTTTAAACATATAATATTCAAATTCACTTTGTGAACATGAACCTGCATTACAATCCTCAGAATAACCTCATTGCATGCACCTGAAAAAACCAGATTGAGAATTATTATGGATGTCCATCTTCATGCGTGTTCACCTTCATCATCTGATGCATTTGACATAAAAAAGGTCATTCAAACAAGAAAAAAAACCTAAGTTTGTAAGTAAAGTTTAGAATTATTTAAAATATATGATGTATAACATGTTTTTTAAATAACAAACAATTCCTTTTATCATGTCATGTCTCCTTATAAATATGACAGCCGTGGTTTACCTCCAACAACATTCATAGAAGTATTTCTACAAACAAAAAATGTACAAACTATATCAATGATCATAATAACAGATAAAATTTATACCAAAATTAATTTACATTCGCATATAATAGCAATAAATCATCATATAAACAAATAAATAACAATAATTAAATTAACAATTGATTACCCTGATTTTATGTTGTGGTTGCATCGTTGTGAATTGTAATCAGGCGAACCACAAGTAGAACATCTCTTAGCATTCTTACTTTGATGGATTCCTGATGTGATTCTTTTACCACATCTTTTAGAACACACTGGATCACGATCTCTCAAAACAATGTCATTACCAACTAAATCTTCAGTGGAACACAACACCTTCGTGCTTTCACCTTTGCTACATATGTTGTCATCATTAATACTAACATCCTTAGCATGAGACCGAATCTTAATTTGTGTAAGTCATTTGATGTCTTGTCTAAGATATCTAAGAAGTAGTCATAAACTTGTTCACCCTCGTGCATCACTGATACATTTGTTTGCCTTCAACAAAAGAACATGTTTTTTCATAATTGCAGATGATTCATTCGATATTGATGAACAACCGAATTGATGTATGGCACCACGCTTTGCATTCTTTGTCCATCTTTTAAGGATGTACTTAGAAGGTAGTTTATGAATTTGTTCCATGTAAAAAACAGAAAACATGTGACAACATACAATGTCGGATGATTCCCATAAGCAACATTGACATCTTAATTCTTGCATGCTTTTCTCGTATGTAACGATGTACTATTTTTCAATAATACAAATTTTTTTCTCATCTTTCATTGCATGTGTCACTTTATATGTTTTAACTTTATCTGCACTTTCAAGCTTTGCAAAACAACTGATAACTTTCAAATATTCATCATTTAATTTTGAAAACATTATTGGAGTGAAGACTATTCGCAACTGAAACTCTATTATGCTACATGTTTGAATGGGTAGATTTCCTTCTATCATTCGAAAGTTATATTTTTTTCTTTGTAACAACGTTTGTCCAGTGCTATATCATACCTTTGTACAAACTAGTGCAATGGAGTATGTATATCAACCCACTTCTTAAACAAATTATTCATACTCTCGTTGCATTAAAATGTAGACATTCCTACCGTAAATGTATCACTGCAATATGCTGAAGCCCATGCAGTGCAGTCTTTCCAAAAGTCCATAATCTACTTACTATTACAAAGATATCATCTCATACCATCTAGCATTAAATTCTTCAATTGTTTTTTAATTATAAAACCATGCATCCCAATGCATTTTAAAATCTTGATAACTTTTATACAAATTTTTCACATATCCTGAAACTTTTGTATAATATGCCACATACACAATCGATGCAATGTATTTGGAAATACCTCTTTTATTGCTGCAAACATTGTTGGATCTGAATCAGTGATAATCAAGATTGGAGGATGGCCACCAATTACGTGCAACCATTCTTGAAAAATCCAAACAAAGCTTTCTATTTTTTCGTCTACAAGTAATGCACATCCAATGACGATCGATTGATTATGATGGTTAATTCTAGTGAATGGAGCAAACATCATCAGATAATTGTTTGTTTTATATGTTGTGTTAAATACAATTGCATCTCCAAAATAATAATAATTTTTACGCGATCTAGCATCAACCCAAAAATAATTACCGATATCTCCATTGTCATCAACCTGAATAGCATAGTAAAAATCAACATTTTTTTCCTTCTTTTTCATAAAATATTGTAATACAATTTGGCAATCTTTGCAGTGATATTTTTTATTTTATTTTCGAATATACATCTTAAGTTGTTTCTTAGTAAAAGAAGCATTTTCAATTACTTCTGCTTCAACGGCAAATAGATTCATCATCATGTATTTATAACATTTTTCTGAGGTGTATTAATTCTTTTTGGTGACTTATGCATATTTATTTTAGATGGAGAATGAAATACATAACTATGTCCCAATCGAATATTATGAACAACCCATTTTTTTTTATTGGGACATAATTGAATGGTCATTATTGCTTTACAACCACATCTCTTGATAACTTTTTTCTTTTTTAACTCTCTTGATAGTCTCTTATAGCCTTACTTTGTGCATGCAAATTGTCTTTAAATAAATACTCGCCTTGTGTTTTTTGAAGTATTTATTTTAGTATCAAAGTCACTCATCCTTGCATACATGTGCATCCACATCACTCTCAAATTCCATACCCTTAATAGGTGTACACTCTACGCACATATTCTTTACTTATTTCATTTTTCAAAACATCATATTCATTTGCATCAATGGATGTAAGACCAACATCATATTCTTTATCTAATTCTGTAAGAACTTCCTCATCATCAGCCACAACCAAACATATATCTACTTTATCACAATTCTCCACATTGTCATCATTCTCTGTATTGTTAACAAACATGTCCAACTTCTTTGCTATATTAAGATTTATAGAACACCAACTTTTGTCCATAGCTTCAGCATTCTTCAACCTTACAAACAAGCAAACAACCAAAAATTTATAAGAAAACAAAAAAAAATCAAGCAAACAACAACAAAATATATAGGCAATCAATAAAAAATCTATAAGAAAATAACCAAATTGACACCATGTTCACATAGCAAAAGGACACATAAACAAACTACAAAATTTAGCAAAAGACGAACAAAAGAGAAAGACAACCTCACAGGGGCATTACTCAATGAACAATCAGAACTTACAGAATGTGCAGAAAACAAAAGGCATCACCCCATGGTCTTTCTCTTCAAATATGAAATGGTGAAAAGGAAAGAAAATTGAAAAAAGAAAGGACTGATAGGTCTGCAAACATGAGACATTATACAATTTACTCAAGTCATTTTAGATTCTCAAGTTGCAGGTTGTTGTCTTTGAGACTAACTCCTGGTCTAGCATGAGTTTGGATTTTTCTAATGTGCAACAAACAATAGCATGAGAGCAATCAACCAATCATGGGACTTGTTCCCTAAGTCAACATTGGAAAGCTTAATATAAATTAATACAATTCTTTGTAATTAAATAACATGTTGAAATTTTTGTCTTAGTATCTCGTTCATATATTTTTCACATAAGAATTAATGTTTTTTTTTATAACTTTTCACCAAGAAAACCCAATGACTCATGACAACTAATTTGGCCGTAATTCAAGTCTTGGCCGTGTTAACACAGTTTATGGACTAATTTATGATAGCGATGTATTTTATAAATAGAAATATTTGTGCACAATGATGGGAATTGTCTGTATATATGAAAATTTAAACATTAAGAAAAGGTAA